>NW_019154164.1:1273716-1328751 GCF_002288905.1 Enhydra lutris kenyoni | reverse complement strand
GGGTGGCTCAGTGGGTTAAGCCTCTGCCTTCGGCTCAGGTCATGATCTCAGGGTCCTGGGATCAAGCCCCGAGTTGGGCTCTCTGCTCAGCAGGGAGCCTGTTTCCCTCTCTCTCTCTTTCTCTCTGCCTGCCTCTCTGCCTACTGGTGATCTCTCTGTCAAATAAATAAATAAAATCTTAATAAAATATCCTTAAACTTAGAAAACTTAGAACCTGTTAAGTTATATATATTCATGTTAAAATTTGTAGTGTGACCACTAAAGGAAAGAAACAGAATGAATGTATCCCAAAATATGACAGGGGAAATTAAAAAAACTGATAGAAAATAAGGCTGCATAGGGAGAAAAGATACAGAAAGAGGATATAAATGGAAGCACAAACAAAGTGATAGGAACATTATATTAGTAACCACAATAAGTTTTTTAAAAAAGGACAAGATTTGAAAAGAGTATAATAAAAAAATCATTATGTTTTATCTACAAGATATGTACCAAAAACATAAGTATACAAAAAATTTAAAAATAAAAGAATTGAAAAGCCCTACCAAGCAAATAAAGAAGACTTGGGATGGCTATATTAACACCAGACAAAATAAATTTAAGTTTTAAGGGTTTTATTAGAATTAAAAAGATCATCACATAATGATAAAATATTCACTTAAAGACAAAATTATAATAATTCTAACCTTCTAAATTTTGTTCTTTATAAAAAAGTGAATAAAATTGATAAATGTTTGATAAGACTGATACAGGAAAAAAGAAGATACTAAGAAATAATATTAGAAATGAGGAGGATATAAGATGAGATATTGCCAGTATTGTAAGGATAAAATAGAGCTATTTTAAACTTCTTCCAAAGAAGTAAAAGCCTAGAGGAAATACAAACATTCCTGGAATATATAACTTACCAATGCTGACTGAAGAAGAAATAAAGAACTGAATCTTATAAAAATGAAAAATATTGAACCAATTGTTAAAAATATTCCTATAACATGTTTCCAATCCTAAAACTTTTGACTGGTAAGTTCTAATAAACATTTACAGAACATTTAATTGCAGTCTTACACCAAACTTTCCTAAATAACAGCCCACTTACTCACCAAAATCATTTTCTTTTCCTGAGCAGTCAGGAACTACATTTTCCCACCAGTTTGGGTCTGAGAGCCATGTCATGGAAGAAGGCTTAGTTTTAGAAGGGAGATTATGTTAGACCCAAACAGAATGTTACCTGAAGAAGTCATAAACTTTTACTGTGGTAGTTCAATGAGTTTGACGAGCTAATTCTAAATATACATGGTTGAGCAAAGGGCCATAGAAATTATTGAACAATACAATTTAGTACTAAAAAATAAAATACTAAAAAAATCGTCAAATCTAGGTATCTATGAGGAAAAAAAGTTAATACACGAAGACCAAGTTGGGTTTAACCTAGATATCTTTCAGTTACCTATTGCTGTGCAAAAAAATCTATTCCAAAACTTCGTGGCTTAACACAACAACATTTATTATTTTTGCATATGAGTATACAGGTCCTCTAGATGGTTTTTCTGCTCTGAACCAAGTTTAGCTGATCTCACCTGAATTCCTTCACATATCTGTTTCTGGCACATCTGTTGGAAGTTAGATGGCATAGGATGGTCTCAGCTGAGACTATTTGCCTCTGCTCCAGGAGTAATCTTTTTCTTCAGCAAACTGGCTTGGGCTTGCTTTCATGGTGGAGGCTGAGGTCCAAGAGTAAGAAAGTCCAGTAATGAAAAAGTGTGAGTGGAAACACACAAAACCTATTGACTCTTAGGCTGAGAATTGATATACTCTAGGTTCTGCTACATCTATTGAACAAAGTAAGAAACAAGGCCAGTTCAGAATCAGACTGGTTAGGGACAAGAAAAACAGAGGGCAGAGTATAGGGATACAGGGAAAGAATTAATTGGGGACATCAGTGCTACCAATCATTTAGTATGACTTTCTACCTTAACAGGTCAAATGAGAAAAATCATATGATCAGCTCAATAGTGGGGAGAGGAAGATTTCATTAAAGTAAGTATTTGTAAAAACAACAACTCTTTGGAAGCTAATAATACATAGGAAATGTTTGTTTGATAAAGGGTATCTACAAAAACCTACAGCAAATACTGTATCCCATGGTTTGACACTAGAAAATTTCCCTCTGAGATCAGGAGATAGGAGTCTTCAATATTAGCACTTCTATTTAACATTGTACAAGAGATCATAGCTAGTATAGGATAGAACCTCTTCCCAATAGAAGATGCAAGAATTTGAAAGGAAAAAATTAAACTGTCATTGTTCTCAGATGATATGATTACCCACTTTAAAAGCCAAAAAAATTCACTATAAGTTATTAAAATAAACAAAAGTTGAGCAAGTCTGCTAGATTTAAAAATTCAATATAAAAAAGTTGTTTTTCTGTACATTAGCAACAAACAGAATATATATGTTTAAATATTATAAATAGCATAGAAATATAAATTTTCAAGTTATAAGTCTTACGAAAGATGTGCAAAGTCTTATGGAGAAAATTATAAAGCTTTATTTAAAAATATTAATAAGGGACCAAAAAAGGGGGAGATATCCTTTATTCTTAGACTAGAAGACTTAATATATTAAAGGTGTCCATCATTTCTCCACAAATTGGTTTATGGACTTAATGTAATGACAGTATATGTCCCCCAAAATGTTGTAGTTGTTATTGTTTGGGTGTTGAAACTGACAAGCTAATTTTTTAAAATTTTTTAAATTTCTTTTCAGCGTAACAGTATTCATTGTTTTTGCACCACACCCAGTGCTCCATGCAATACGTGCCCTCTCCAATATCCACCACCTGGTTCCCCCAACCTCCCACCCCCCGCCCCTTCAAAACCCTCAGATTGTTTTTCAGAGTCCATAGTCTCTCATGGTTCACCTCCCTTTCCAATTTCCCTCAACTCCCTTCTCCCCTCTAACTCCCCTTGTCCTCCATGCTATTTGTTATGCTCCACAAATCAGTGAAACCATATGATAATTGACTCTCTCTGCTTGACTTATTTCACTCAGCATAATCTCTTCCAGTCCCGTCCATGTTGATACAAAAGTTGGGCATTCATCCTTTCTGATGGAGGCATAATACTCCATAGTGTATATGGACCACATCTTCCTTATCCATTCGTCCGTTGAAGGGCATCTTGGTTCTTTCCACAGTTTGGCGACCGTGGCCATTGCTCCTATAAACATTGGGGTACAGATGGCCCTTCTTTTCACTACCTCTGTATCTTTGGGGTAAATACCCAGTAGTGCAATGGCAGGGTCATAGGGAAGCTCTATTTTTTTAAATTTCTTGAGGAATCTCCATACTGTTCTCCAAAGAGGCTGCACCAACTTGCATTCCCACCAACAGGGTAATAGGGTTCCCCTTTCTCCACATCCTCTCCAACACATGCTGTTTCCTGTCTTGCTATTTTTGGCCATTCTAAGTGGTGTAAGGTGGTATCTCAATGTGGTTTTAATTTGAATCTCCCTGATGGCTAGTGATGATGAACATTTTTTCATGTGTCTGATAGCCATTTGTATGTCTTCATTGGAGAAGTGTCTGTTCATACTTCTGCCCATTTTTTGATATGATTGTTTTGTGTGTGTTGAGTTTGAGGAGTTCTTTATAGATCCTGGATATCAACCTTTTGTCTGTACTGTCATTTGCAAATATCTTCTCCCATTCCGTGGGTTGCCTCTTTGTTTTGTTGACTGTTTCCTTTGCTGTGCAGAAGCTTTTGATTTTGATGAAGTCCCAAAAATTCATTTTCGCTTTTGTTTCCTTTGCCTTTGGAGACATATCTTGAAAGAAGTTGCTGTGGCTGATATCGAAGAGGTTACTGCCTATATTCTCCTCTAGGATTCTGATGGATTTCTGTCTCATGTTGAGGTCTTTTATCCATTTTGAGTTTATCTTTGTGTATGGTGTAAGAGAAGGGTCGAGTTTCATTCTTCTGCATATAGCTGTCCAGTTTTCCCAGCACCATTTACTGAAGAGACTGTCTTTTTTCCACTGTATATTTTTTCCTGTTTTGTCGAAGATTATTTGCCCATAGAGTTGAGAGTCCATATCTGGGCTCTCTACTCTGTTCCACTGGTCTATGTGTCTGTTTTTATGCCAGTACCATGCTGTCTTGGTGATCACAGCTTTGTAGTAAAGCTTGAAATCAGGTAATGTGATGCCCCCAGTTTTATTTTTGTTTTTCAACATTTCCTTAGCGATTCGGGGTCTCTTCTGGTTCCATACAAATTTTAGGATTATTTGCTCCAGCTCTTTGAAAAATACCGGTGGAATTTTGATCGGAATGGCATTAAAAGTATAGATTGCTCTAGGCAGTATAGACATCTTAACAATGTTTATTCTTCCGATCCAAGAGCATGGAATGGTCTTCCATCTTTTGTGTCTTCTTCAATTTCTTTCATGAGTGTTTTGTAGTTCCTCTAGTACAGATCCTTTACCTCTTTGGTTAGGTTTATTCCCAGGTATCTTATGGTTCTTGGTGTTATAGTAAATGGAATCGATTCTCTAATTTCCCTTTCTGTATTTTCATTGTTATTGTATAAGAAAGCCACTGATTTCTGTACATTGACTTTGTATCCTGCCACGTTGCTGAACTGTTGTATGAGTTCTAGTACTTTGGGGGTGGAGTCTTTTGGGTTTTCCATATAAAGAATCATGACAAGCTAATTTTAAATGTATGTGGAGGAGCAAAGGGCTAAGAATACTCAAGATATTGCTGAAGAGGAACAATATGTCTATTATTGTCATAAAAAAAACAATAAGGATTTTTGGTCTTAATGCAGGAATGGGTAAGTTAACCAAAAGAGTAATACTGAGATCCTTTCCAAAGAAGACACACAGATGACCAGCAGACATGAAAAGATGCTCAACATCACTAATCATCAGAGAAATGCAAATCAAGACCTTAATGAGATATCACCTTATAGTTGTCAGAATGGCTAAAATAAAAAATACAAGAAACAACAAGTGTTGGTGAGGATGTGGAGAAAAAGGAAACCTTTTGCACTGTTGGGAAAGTAATCTAGTGAGCCACTGTGGGAAACAGTTTGGAAATTACTCAAAAAATTAAAAATAGAATTATCATATGATCCAGTAATTCCACTAGTGATTATTTACCCAAAGAATATGAAAGCACTGGGGCACCTGGATGGCTCAGTGGGTTAAAGCCTCTGCCTTCGGCTCAGGTCATGATCCCAGAGTCCTGGGATCAAGCCCCTCATCGGACTCTCTGCTCAGCGGGGAGCCTGCATCCCCCTCTCTCTCTGCCTGCCTCTCTGCCTACTTGTGATCTCTGTCTGTCAAATAAATAAATAAAATTTTTAAAAAATCTTAAAAAAAGAATATGAAAGCACTAATTTGAAAAGATGTAGGCACTTCTATGTTTATTGCAACATTATTTACAATAGTCAAAATATGGAAGCAACTTGAGTGTTCATCCATAGATGAGTGGATATAGAAGTTGATATATATATATATATATATATGTATATATATATGAATGAATATTCCTCACCATGAAGAAGAATGAAGTCTTGCCATTTACAACTACATGGACGGAGCTAGAGGGTATAATGCTAAGTGAAATAATTCAATCAGTGAAAGACAAATACCATATGATTTCACTCATATGTGGAATTTAAGAAAAAAAAAGAGACAAAAAAACCAGACTCTTAAATATAGAGAACAAATTATTGGCTATCAGAGGGGAGGTGGGTGCAGGAATGGATGAAATAGGTAAAGACAATTAAAAAAAAAAAAGAACTGAGATCCTACAAACAGACCCACCCATTAATGGATTTTTTTTATCACAATCTAGTGAAAAAGAAAGTCAGATTTCACCAAAAGTAGTAGAACTACTGATTAAGCATTTAGAAAACGTGAATTAGACCTCTACCTAGCATGATAGACCAAAATTAGTTCTGAAGTATAAAATATTCCTAATTCTAAACTACAAAACAGTTTAAAACAATACAGAAGATATCTTCTTGACCATGTGGGAAATAGGTGTTTTTTGAACATGACACAAAGTTTGCAAATGAAGTTAAAAACTGATAAATTCAGCCACATTAAAATTACAGACATCTATACATTATAAAACAAAAAACAAAAAACAAAACAAATCAAAAACCTGTACCCCTGGGGCTAATAATACATTATAAAAAAAATTACAGACATCTGTTCAAAATCTAAAAATAAAAAAGATAAGCCAGAGAATGGAGCAAGATATTTGCAACAAATATAACTGACAAAGGATTAATGTCCCATATTTGTATATAATATACATATATTATATATGCTATATATAGATATATAATGAAGAAATATATTATATATTATATATTATATATTATATATTATATATTATATAAAAAGAAAAAGAGAAATATATAATATATATAAATATATATTATATATGAACATATATAATATATATGTAAAGAAATGCTTTTAGTCAAGAAAAAAACAAATATTAATTTCCACAGTTTCTAAAGATTGCCAAATATAAGTATAATGAAGTAATATTTCATAATATCCATATTGGTGAAATTAAGAAACCTATTAATACCAAGGGCTGACAAAAAAAATTATGGATCAATGGGAACTGAAACACTGCTGGTAGGTGTATAAACTGGTACAACAGCATGGGAAATCTATTTAAGATCCCCATACACTGCAATAAAACAATTCCTGTTTTAAGACTATACCCTAGAATAGAGCTTTCCTTTGCTGAGATTCATGAATAGAATTTAAAGGTCATTTGAGTGCTACATCTGAGACTAATGATATACTGTATGTTGGCTAGTTGAACTTAAATCAAAAAAATAAAGGTCATGTGATTTTGGATGGAAAAAAATTACTTTTTTAAAAATTTTCAGCAGTGCCTAAATGAAATTTAACATTTCTTTTGTGTATGAATATTGACAACAGACCACAATAGTATGAGCAGCAGCCATGACTTTGTCACCAATGAAACAAAGATATACTCATATCACATTACAATTATGGCAGATAACTGGGTATAAGTATTCTTTACACTCATTGTTACTTCAAAATCAGATAGGCAATTAGACCTACCCTTAGATCTTGTTATTTAATGCATTAGTAAATGTATTTAATATTATATAACAAATTCATTAACATTTTTATAGCTGCATTTCAATATCATTGGTTTCTTTTGTAATTCTATGATTTTATCTTGTACATTTAAAAACTTATTCTGAGAATTCCTGTAGGATTCACCAGACTCCAAAAAAGTTCCTTGGTCCAGTTAAAAACTCTGTCTACTATTCTATGACCCTGCAATTGCACTACTAAGTATTTGCCCCAAAGATATAGATGTAGTGAAAAGAAGGGCCATCTGTACCCCAATGTTCATAGCAGCAATGGCCACAATCGCCAAACTGTGGACAGAGCCAAGATGCCCTTCAACAGACAAATGGATAAAGAAGATGTGGTGTGTATATACTATGGAGTATTATGCCTCCATCAGAAAGGATGAATACCGTAATTTTGTAGCAACATGGAAGGGACTGGAGGAGTGAAATATGCGGAGTGAAGTAAATCAAGCAGAGAGAGTCAGTTATCACATGGTTTCACATACTTGTGGAGCATAAGGAATAACACGGAGGACATTAGGAGAAGGAAAGGAAAAGTGAATTGGGAGAAACTGGAGGGGGAGATGAACCATGAGAGACTGTGGACTCTGAGAAACAAACTGACGGTTTTGGAAGGCAGGGGGGTAGGGGTATGGGTGAGCCTGCTGCTGGGTATTAAGGAGGGCACGTATTGCATGAAGCACTGGGTGTGGTGCATAAACAATAAATCTTGGAACACTAAAAAAATAAAATTAAAACAAAAAAAATACTGCTCTAAAAAACTTTACACATACATGGAAGAGTGCATAAAGCAGGACTATTAAAAGAGAAAAAATGTATTGATAAACCATATATCTATCAACAGTAGAATGAATAAATGTATTGTGGTATGTGGTATGTCATATGTGGTATATGATATACCACCATATACATATATCCATATACATATATATGAATATTTTGCTACAGGGAAAATGAAGGATTTATGCAAAAAAAAGGGATAAATCTCAGGTGAGTGAAAAATGAAAGTTGTAGAAGAATGCATACTGTGTGGTTCTATATATAGAAAGTAGAAAAACATGTAAAATATTGGTTAGGAATGCAAACATGTAATGAAGTTATAGATAAATGAGAGTAAAAAGTAAATACAAAATACAAGGTCATGAATTAACATCAGAGTTAAGAGGAAAAGATACGGGATCAGAGAAGAAAATGCAGACACTATGTTCTTTTTTCTTTTTTTTTTTTTTAAAGATTTTATTTATTTATTTGACAGACAGAGATCACAAGCAGGCAGAGAGGCAGGCAGAGAGAGAGGAAGAAGCAGGCTCCATGCTGAGCAGAGAGCCCGATGCGGGGCTCGATCCCAGGACCCTGAGATCATGACCTGAGCCAAAGGCAGCGGCTTAACCCACTGAGCCACCCAGGCGCCCCTATGTTCTTTTTTCTTAACCTGGGTAGTAGGTATGTAAGTGATAATCATAGCATAATTCTTTGTAATTTACATATAGTTCTTATTCTTCTATCTGCTCAATATTTACTGCTGAATGTTTACTGAAAACAATTTTAAAATGTGTATTATGTAGCTTGAAGACTTGAAGTGAATTTTCTGGGTGGCTTATAAGCTATCTGTATGAGTACTAATGAATAGTGAACTCACACTGGAGAAATAAAGATGAAGAGTTCTGTTTCCGACCTTAAATTTTGAGCAGTCTATAGACAATCCAGTAGAAATGTCACTGGGCAGTTGTTACTTACATATCTGCTATAGAAACAGAAACAGGAACCATAACATCATCGAGCTGGTAAAGAATCATGGATCCATTTTCCACTTTATTTTTTTAAAAGATTTTATTTATTTGAGAGAGAGAGATCACGCACAAGCAGGGGGAGGGGCAGACAGAGTGGGGGAAGTGGACTCCCTACTGAGCAGGAAGCTCAATGCAGGACTGGATCCAGAAACCCAGGATCACGACCTGAGCCGGAGGCAGACGCTTAACTGACTGAGCCACCCAGGTGTCCCGGAAGATTTAGACATTTTGCTAAATTCTACTGTCATATGTACTTGAAATTTCCCTTAGGAAATCCACTATATTATCTTAAAACTTACAATACAACAAAAGTATATTTCAGGTGTTATATTATGCACAATTTTAATGCTTAAAGAGAATGTTACAGTAAATGGTTTCTAGCTGTTGATATATTTAGAACACAAGGAACATTGTCAAAGGCAGAAATTCCTCAAATAAGAAGATATATTTTAATGTGCTAGCTAAATAACAAATTTTGATTTTGATTTGCTCAAGGAAATTTTGTTTCCCCATGCTATCGTTTAGTCTCACCAAGAAAGTTTTTTTTTAATTTTTTTAAAGATTTTATTTATTTATTTGACAGAGAGAGAGAGAGATGACAAGTAGGCAGAGAGGCAGGCAGAGAGAGAGGGGGAAGCAGGCCTTCCACTGAGCAGAAAGCCCGATGCGGGGCTCAATCCCAGGACCCTGGGATCATGACCTGAGCAGAAGGCAGAGGCTTTAACCCACTGAGCCACCCAGGTGCCCCCAAAAAGTTTTAATTTAAAAAAATTCCCTAAGCTCTGTCTACTTATTGCTGTTGGTCAGTTTGAAATACTATCTTAAGTGGTTATTTGGGGTGGAAAATACAGATCATTTTCATTTTTTGCTTTGTATATTACTTTATTGTGTCAAGTTAAATTTTCATAGTCAATGTGTATCACTTTTGTAATCAGAAATAAGTAGAAAAAAGATAATTTAAAATGTTTTAAACTATGATGCCTTCTCCAAAATTGTTCGGAAAATGTCATTTTATTTTGTCATAATAGCCAAAGAAGATAATGCACTAGAATTTACTAGATTTGAAGTAGCATAATTTCTACAACTATATGTGGGTATTATGATTTATTGAATATGTGCAGTCTTTTTATGATAATCTAATCAGATCACTTTAGAAAATGTCAGGACCAGGAATCTTTAATGATGCATTTGAAACAAATATAGTCTTTGAAATATGCAAAAATAGATGTCATAAAGATTTTATGGGAAATATTTCTGCCAGCATTAACCTTAAATTTAATAATCATAAGGAGGATGCCCATGCTTAAAATATACCTTGACACATATATGTTAGAAAATGCAATTACACACATTCTTAGTTCTGCAATGTTGAATCTGGACTTCAGCTCTAGAGCTCTGTTTCAACATCTTTACATTAATCCCCTTGAATTTATTTGATTCAAGTTATTTTAAATCCTATGGAAATGTGTAGTCTAAGGGCTAGTCTCCAACACCATTAGAGTGAAAAGTGATGGGAATCACTTCAGTGTGTGCAGAAAAGTCTGGAATAGAAAATGAACATTATTATAGAAGCAAAAAGCCTTAGAGAAGTAGTATTTTCTTTATTTGGAAAAATGTTTTTAGATCCCTTGTTATATATGTGTTCTTTTATTTCTTCCTAACACTCACAAGATCTCATTGGTCTTCTGTTGTCCTTGGGTTAGACAAAATTATTTATGACACTTGTCAAAGACAGTTAAAGACTTTATCCAAAGGAGGACTATCATGTAGGGCCCCTTGCGATGGGATCTTACAGTTGGGGAGAGAGTTTAGGCTTAGCTCCAAATACAAAGAAAAGTGGGAATTTAATAGCCAAGGAGCAGTGTGTGGTCAGTTGGTGGAAAATTTCTGAGAGGGAACATCATGGACAAGGGAAGGATTCTAACTAAACTGACCTAGCAGGATCCTTACTGAAGGCAGGCCTTACCTGGGAGATGGTAGAGGATAAGAAACCCAATTAGATATCAAGAGTGATCAAATGTAAAGGATGGAGAACTCCTGTTAAATTGATATAGCAAGATTCTTGCTAAATGGAACAATGCAGAGACAAACACAGAAGTCCAAAAATTTGAAGTCTAATTGAAAAAGAGCTCAGAAGAGCCTGAGTAGAGTTTGGTGGAGGAGAAAATCTTTGTCACTGAGCTCACTTTTAAATTTGTTTGGGAGCTATAGTACTGCTTTGGGGGAGGTAGGAAGGGAATTTTACATTTTATGATTGATTTAAAAAAAATTGTGGCCGCTCTCTCTTAGATACTGTTGGTAAGCAATTATAAAGCAAATAAAACTTTATAAGTTTTCCAAGCCCTAGGATATCTAAGTTTTCCAATCATACAATTGTTTGTAGCTCATATCTTTTCACCACTGATAGTATTTGCTTCTCTTTTCCTAGAAAATTATGCCCCCATTGACCCTATCTATTGAGTAATCAATCCCAAAGTTAAAAGGTAATTTTTGTACACAGTGAAGTACCATGGCTTGATATGTGGTAACAAATGTATAAATTGAACAGCAACACATAAGTAAAGCCTACACATGGGATATTATTCTAGTAACCATCCATCAGTATGAAAAATGTAAGATGGAGATGAGCAGAAGAGCACAAACAAGAAACTGTTAACAGACAAGTCTTCCATCCAAGAAAGGAAGGCCAAATCTAGAGCAGTGGTCTATAAGAGATATATCATTGTCAAGATAAAGTTAACTTTATCTCCATTTCCCCCATACTGCCCCTGGCAACCATGATTTTATTCTCTGTTTCTATGAGTTTGCCCAGTTTTCCTTTATGATATGACACTGACATCAGCCAGAATTTCAATGGTCATAATGACACGAGATGCCAGCAGAAGGTTCTCATAGGTTCTTTTCAGATTTAGGTTGTAGATGTTATCACTTTTCCTTCTGTGGATGTACTGTTCCATTTGAAGTCAAGGTTGATGCCACCCAAGTGGGTTCCTGCTGTTATAAGATGAATAAATTCTGAAGATGTAATGTATAATGTGGTGACTATGATTGATAATACTGTATTATATAATTGAAATTTGCTAAGAGTTTATATATTAAGTGTTCTTAAATACAAATTTGTTAACTATGTGCGGTGATGGTTGTATTAATTAATTTGATTGGGGAAATCCTTTTACAATGTATGCATATGTGAAACCATCACATTCTACACTTTAAATATATTATAATTTTATTTTTCAATTTTACCTCTATAAAACTGGAAAAAATGTAAAAAAAAGTTAACTTAGAATCAAGAGAAGGCATTTACAACTCTTAGTTTTAAAAATCAAAGTTAGTAAATGAAAGCATCTAAATGATGATAATTTCACCCTAATTGTTTAAGGTCATTATTAATTTGAATTTCTACCTGATAGAGGAAATTCATATATCGGGACCAACAAAATAGAGGCTGCTCCAGTGGCATGGCCCACATCACACACCTAAACCTAAATCAGACCAAATTTGTGGGAAAACCCTTGTCAAGAAAACATAACATACACCAATCACTATCCTCCAACTCAGCTTTAGCTAATGCACCTGACCCTAGAAAACAGAACCTGCTAGCCTTACAGGAAACCCCTGACCTCCTAGCTGATCATGCCCTGTTTCCACGTTGCTGCTTCCAACACTCTATAAAACTCTCTCTTGCACAAAATTATATGGAAGGGTGCTCACTCACTGCTTGGGAGTCACTGCACACCGCCCCTCACCTCCATCCATGAGTTGTTTTCCCTAAACAAAGAATATCAAACTAATTACTATATTGTTTTATTTTTGTCATTTCACATATTTTTCACACTTTCCCTCCTACTGGAATGGGTCCAGGTGGATCCAATTGGGGAGAGGTAACACATAAAGTGACACATTTAGTTCAATTTTAGCAGATTATGTTTGTGTGTTTGCCAATCATTCTGGTAAATGGTTAAATCATTGCTAGCTGCCCCAGTCTAGGAAGGCTTCCATGAATTCTCCTGTTCATCCTGCTATCTATCATGACATGAATGAAGGTGAGGAAAAGAGATTATTTCTCCCAACCAGAGATATAGACAATGGAGACACAACAGAAGATAGTATGCAGAAAATTCTCCCTTATAACTCATACAGGAAAGAAACTATATAGGCTTTCCAAATGTGACAAGAATTAAAATTTAATGTGAGCTATTAAATAAAAACTTTTTAAAAAAGATTTTTCTTTATTTATTTGACAGAGATCACAAGTAGGCAGGGAGGCAGGCAGAGCAAGAGATGGAAACAGGTTCCCTGCTGAGCAGAGAGCCCAATGTGGGATTCCATCCCAGGACCCTGAGATCATGACCTGAGCTGAAGGCAGAGGTTTAACTCACTGAGCCACCCAGGCACTCCTAAATAAAAACTTTGAATCTTAAAATAAAGTTCTATCAGTAACAAAAGTAAATTTTGTACTAAAGGAAAGAAAAACAAGAAGGATAGAAGAGTAAACATATATAAATATATTAGACAATATTACAGTAAAATTTTTTCTTCATTTTATTTCTCAAATCATGTAAGACCATGAAAAGTGACACTTGTGATTATAGCATCTACAAAACAATACATATTGTCTTAAATAATTCCCTTAGGGAGTTGAACTAGTCACAAAATGTTAATCACGAGTTTTTAAATACCTACCCACCCCAGTCAAAGCAAAAGCTAGTTCTTTAAAGTCTACAATCACAGGTATCAGATTCTGCTGCATCCTAAAAATACTCTAACAAAAAATTATCACTAAAGATAATTATCATTGTACCTTTTTTACATCTAATGTGGGTTGTTTTTTGTTTTGCTTTGTTTTATTTTAGTCAGGGGAAACAAAGAGCTGCAGATAGATTATTTGGTATAAGGCTCTTGAATTCCAAGTAGAAGAAGCTATGTTGAGATTCAATGCATTTATGTATCGAGAAACATCAGCTGTACTCTGATGCTTTAAGATTATGTTAGAACAAATTTATTCTGAATGGAAGATTCAAGAAAAGGAAATACACTATGTATATCTTTGGAAATCTTTTAAAGTTTACTTTTGGAGAGTTAAAGTTTTATCATGAATGATATTTTTTTCCTAGGCCAGACCAGTTGTCTCTTCTTGTCATTTGTGACACTTGTATACCTTAGAACTAACTGGTATTTTTAATAATGGAACTGAAAATGATTTTTCTCAATGTAGTACTTTTTGTTGCTCTGCTTTTTGATGGGATGCAAACTGCAAGCTATTTAACATACTCAAAGTGCTGCTAGAAAAAGCTGTCATTAGCATTTTGAATGTCTTTAAAAATCCTATCCAGTCTGATGGCATATGTACGGAATGATAATGAATAAAAGAAATGGTTTAAGGAATGAATAATGTTTTTCTATTCGTAGGTATCATATCTACAGTGACAACTACAGCTGGGTAAATGGTCATGGAATAGTATTATTCGGGCAGGCAGAAAATCTTGGTGTGGGGTTTGAGGAACAAATTATAAGTTGAATTCCTCTGATGTTCTGCCAATTATGAAAAGTGACACTTACAGGATAAGACAGCCTTGCTGGAAACTACAGTTTTTACTGGTGTGTGCAAAATGAATTTTTCCGTACTGGTTATAAAAAGAAATTTGAGACATCACACTGTTTAAAAATACAGAGGTGGGAAAGAGTGAAAACCTCAACTTTAAAGGTAAATTCAGAGTGTCATACTCAAAATGTATAAATCTAAGTAGGAGGGTAGAGACTTCAATATTATCTTGCTACTGAATTCATGTGGATTTCTCACCAGGCTAAAAAGCAAGTCAAAATTAAGTGGTAGAATTTAATCAATCAGGAAATACAGGACAATCCCCTTACTATGAGCATGGAGTATATGGGTACAAATGTACACTGTTGGCAAACTCTTAATGTTATGAATCAAGGAAATATTATCTAGGGGTACTTACATTCAGGAATAATATCAGTGCTGTCATCTTTTTTTTTTGCCAAGGGGCTATATTCTAAGCTAGTTTGAATTATTTTTATTTTTTTTATTTTTATTTTTTAAAGATTTATTTATTTATTTGAGAGAGAAAACAGAGTGTGAGCAAGAGGAAGGGCAGAGGGGGAGGGAGAGAGAATACTAAGCAGACTGAACTGAGCGTGGTGCTCTATTCCACAACTCTGTTAACATGACCCAAGCTGAAACCAGGAGTAGACATTCAACTGACTGAGCCACCCGGGCACCCCTGCATTGTTTTTAAATGAGAAAATGGAATAAAACAAATGATTGTAACCATTTCAGTTATATGGGGATTGCTGCTATTTTCCTGTCTCCTGTCATTCTACTAGTTTCGTTAAATGCTCCAATCTTAAAAAGCATATGATCACCAAATTCATTCTAATGACAGATGCTAAAGGCTATGTAAGTGGATATCATGATCAGTTAGTTATAGGACTTCTTGTTTTAATGACATGCTTACTTCTGACTAAACACATTGAAATGGCTATACTTTCGCTTAATATAGTTGGAAAAGACAGGGTAGTATATTTATCTATTGTGATACCATAGTTTTCCCTCAACTTCACAAATACTGAGTAAATGTCAGGGATTGTCCTTTTCAGTTTGGATTTCTTTCCTGTTTTATAAGTGTAAGTGTCTACCTCTCTTGCCAAATATGTAAAATTTAGCAGTAAGGAGTTATTTGTATTAATGTCAGGCTTTTATCCCTCAGTCAGGCAGTTGACTTGTTTAAATTAGAGAAGTGGTTTATCTCAAAAAATAGAATAGCTCAAGGTAAATATTAAGAACCAACCTGCTAGCTTCTGGCATAACAGAGTTGAGAACAAAAATATAGCATTTATAACATTAGCTAGATAACTTGTGTTTTCTAAGACAAACTTATTGTATATATTTTTAGGGAATAGCATTTTTCTTTCTTTCCTCCTCCTCCTCCTCCTTCTCCTCCTCCTCCTCCTTCTTCTTCTTCTTTTGCTTTGCTTTTTCTATAATAGAAACAAAGTTGGTGCCCCACCTTGTTGCCATGAAGAAATTGAAGTTCATAAGGTATCAACATTCTAAAACATTTCTTCTGTTTTTCTTATCATTGTGAGTTTCATTTTCATCTTATGATAATGTAGAATGTTTACCTTTGCATTTGATTGTGTTTTCATTAAAATTGAAGCACTCAATTCCTATAGAGCTATTTCATAATATTACTGGTTAGAACTTAGATTTGATTATGCTAGTGTCTCTAAATATAACACCTATAAAATAGAGAAGTTTAGTATAATATTATTTACCTCTGAGAGAAATGTAATTCACTTTTTTTGACATCAGCATGGCAAAGAGGAATCTTCTTTTTTTTTTTTTCTGATGTGTTTCTGCAAAATACATCTGTTTACTTACAGCTCATCATGCAGGCCAGGAGACAAATTGAATTTCATTTTTTCTGTAGACATGAATATGCAGATATGACAGTGGCCACATTCTAGAACAAGTAAAGCTCTTTAACAAAATAATTTTACAGGACAGTTCTTTGTAACAATGTGGTTTCTTTTCTCCCTTCTTCTTCTGACAAAATAAAGCTTCCAAAAAGTTAAAAACATAATTCATACCAATATAAGTTCAATACATGTCAAATTATTTACTGTTGTGGGAACCAGTAAGATGGTGAACTAGTTCTAAGAAAATCTGGAGAGCTATTTATAAGCAAGTTGATAAAGTTCAGAACACACAACCCCCAAAATATGACAATTTGGTATATTGAATATTTTAATGGAGGAGTTGGGAAAAAACAGAAGCAGGAAGGTCATTCTGACCTCCCCACCTCCCAACCCTCCCCACATCTGGCCTATCTCCCCAGTAACAGGTCTTAATATTATCATGTGAGAGGTCTCTTCCTTCTACCTGGAGGAAAGGAACATCCTTTCAAAGGACAAGAAGAATCTTAACAAGATTCTTAACAAGATTCTTGTCCTTGTCCTTTCAAAGACAAGAAGAATCTTAACAAGAAAGTCTTGCTCAATTTCCTCCAATTTAGTACACTTGCTTCATACTTCTTAACCTATCATATTCCTCCACAACTCCCTATTATCTATCAAGCTTAGAATTAAAATACTCAGATCTGTTTTTTTGGGACATCATTTCTTTATGAAATCTCCCCAAGCCACATAAAACTTAAATTTTTGTGGGTTTTCTTTTCTTGTTAATCCATCTTTGTTAGCCAGAGACCCTAACAGTGTTGAGGAAAAATTTTTCCTCCCCTATAAAGTTAATAAAAGAAGGCTAGGATACAATCATTGGGTTAAAAACAAAAGCAGTTTTTAAAAGTAGTTAATAAAAATAAGCTTTGGGTGTTTATTTTCTATTGAAGAGAAATTATATCTATCAGAAAAAATTTGCTTGTTATCATGCAACTTCACTAACTCCGGGAACTTGAACCAATAGTTAAGTATTGAGTCAAAGTACATAACCTTAAATAATCCTTGGGTGAGTCTGAAAAACATTGCTTCTATGTAGTTATTGAAAAGACAGTATGGAGCTTTCTCAAAAATTAAAGATAGAACTATATTATGACCCAGGAATCAAAGCACTGGGTATTTACCCCCAAAATATAAGAACACTAATTTTAAGGGATACATGCATCCCTATGTTTATTGCAGCATTGTTTACAACAGCCAAATTATAGAAACAACCTAAATGTCCATCAATAGATAAATGGATAAAGAAGATGTGGCATATCTCATGGAATATTATTTAGCCATAAAAAAGAATGAAATCTTACCATTTGCAGCAGTATGAAGGGATCTTGAGAGTATAATGCTGAAAAAATAAGCCAATGAAAGACAAATATGGTATGACTTCACTCATATATGTAATTTAAGAAACAAAACAAATGAACAAAGGAAAAAAGAAAGAAAATGAAACCAAAAAGGACTCTGAACTATAGAGAATAAACAGTGGTTACCAGAGGTGAGGCAGGTGGCAGGAAATGGGTGATAAAAGTGAAGGGGATTAAGGGTGCACTTATTTGGGGGCACCTGGGTAGCCCGGTAGGTTAAGTGTCTGCCTTTAGCTCAGTTTATGATCTCAGGGCCCTGGGATCAAGCCCCACTGGGCTCCTTGCTCTGCTGGGAGTCTGTTTCTCTCTCCCTCAGTCCCCCCCTGCTCATGCTCTCTCTCTCTCTCTCTCTCTCTCTCTCAAATAAATAAATAAAACCATTAAAAATACATTTAATTTTCTAAATGTTTCAAAGTCTCTCATTCTAACTATGGCATTTAAAAAAATCCATTTCATTCAGTAAGTGAGATGGATACAGCCACTTTATTTTTTTAAGATTTTATTTTTATTTTTTTATGAGCAATCTAAAATTCAGGGAGAGGAAGAATTCCCCTAGTTGTGCTGAGGACTGAACAGAAAATGCTGGTGGGGAGCTTTGATAATAAGCCACTTGTCCACAATTTGCCAAAGGCTGACTTTGTCTATATCAAGCTGATTTTACAAGGAAAACCATTTCAAGGTGTTATGGCTTGTTCATGAAATCCAGAATATTCCAGAATATGTAGCCACCAGTTTATTTGAGATACTTCAAGTTCACTGACTTTTTAATCCCTTCTTAATTATCTTAACATTTGGGACTGCAGATACAGAAAATAAAAGAACTAAAGAAAAAGGTTCTTTTTAAAGTTTTTTATTTAAATTAATTAACCTACAGTGTAATATTAGTTTCAGACACATAATATAGTGATTCAACACTTCATGCAACACCCTGTGGTCATCACAAGTATACTCCTTAATCCCCATAACCATTTCACGCCCCACCAACCTCTGCTCTGGTAACCATCATTTTGTTCTCTATAGTAAACAGTCTTTTCCTTGGTTTGCCTCTCTCTTTTTTTCTCTTTGCTCATTTGTTTTGTTTCTTAAATTCCCAATATGGGAGAAATCATATTGTATTTGTCTTTCTCTGACTTATTTCACCTAGCATTATACTCTCCAGCTCCATCCATGTTGTTGCAAATGGTAAGATTTCATTCTTTTTATGACTGAGTAATATTCCATTATACATATATGTAGCATATTTTTATGCATTCATCAGGCAATGGACCTTTGGGTTTTTTCCATAATTTGACTATTGTTGATAATGCTGCAATAAACATCGAGGTGCATGGATCCCTTTGAATTCGTATTTTTGTATTTGTTGGGTAAATACTTAATAGTGCAATTCCTGGGTCATAAGGAAGTTCTATTTTTAACTTTTTGAGGAACCTCCATACTGTTTTCCAGAGTGATTGCACTAGTTTGGAACCCACCAACAGTTCAGAAGTGTTCCCCTTTCTCCACATCTTCGCCGAAACCTGTTGTTAAAGAAAAAGATTCTTACCAGGTTTAGGCTTTCTGCTTGTTTTGGCTTTCGTTTAGTTGCTATAGCACTATGACTGATTACCAGAACTACTATAAAGTTAATTTAGTCAGTTTCTTATTATTTAGTGTTTCTGTGCTAAAGCAAGAGCCTAAAGCTTGCTGGTTTGCTATTCTGTACCTTTGGGGTAAATACCCAGTAGTGCAATTGCTGGGTCACAGGGTAGCTCTATTTTTAATTTTTTGAGGAACCTCCACACTGTTTTCCAAAGTGGTTGTACCAGCTTGCATTCCCACCAACAGTATAAGACGGTCCCCCTTTCTCCACATCCTCTCCAACATTTGTTGTTTCTTGCTTTGTTAATTTTTGTCATTCTAACTGGTATAAGGCGGTATCTCAATGTAGTTTTGATTTGAATTTCCCTGATGGCTAATGATGTTGAACATTTTTTCATGTGTCTGTTGGCCATTCATATGTCTTCTTTGGAGAAGTGTCTCTTCATGTCTTCTGCCCATTTTTTGACTTGATTTTTTTTTTGATTATTTGCTTTTTGGCTGGTGAGTTTGAGAAATTCTTTATAGATCTTGGATATCATCCCTTTATCTGCCTGTCAGTTGCAAGTATATTCTCCCATTCTGTGGGTTGCCACTTTGTTTTGTTGACCGTTTCCTTTGTTATGCAGAAGCTTTTTGTCTTGAAAGAAGTTCTTGTGGCCAATGTTGAAGAGGTTACTGCCTCTGTTCTCCTCTAGGATTTTGATAGATTCCTGTCTCACATTGAGGTCTTTCATCCATTTAGAATTCATCTCTGTGTATGGTGTAAGAGAATGGTTGAGTTTTTTTCTTCTGTATATAGCTGTCCAATTTTCCCAGCACCATTGAAAAGACTGTCTTTTTTTCCATTGCATATTTTTTCCTGCTTTGTTGAAGATTAGTTGACCACAGAGTTGAGGGTCTATATCTGGCTTCTCTATTCTATTCTGTTGTTCTATGTGTCTGTTTTTGTACCGTACCATGCTGTCCTGGTGATCACAACTTTATAGTATAGCTTGAAGTCAGGCAACATGATGCCCCAGCTTTGTTTTTCTTTTTCAACATTTCCTTGGTGATTTAGGGTCTTTTCTGGTTTCATATAATTTTTAAGTTTGTTTTTTTCCAGCTCCTTGAAAAATGCTGTTGGTATTTTGATCGGGATGGCATTGGAAGTATAGATTGCTCTGGACAGCATAGGTATTTTAACAATGTTTATTCTTCCAATCCATGAGCATGGAATGTTTTTCCATCTTTTTGTGTCTTTTTCAATTTCTTTCATGAGTGTTCTGTAGTTCCTACAGTATAGATTTTATCTTTTTGGTTAGGTTTATTCCAAGGTATCTTCTGGTTTTTGGTGCTATTATAAATAGAATCGATTCTCTAATTTCTCTTTCTATAGTTACATTGCTAATGTATAAGAAAGCAACTGATTTCCGAGTACCTGGGTGGCTCAGATGGTTATGACTCTGCCTTTGACTCAGGTCATGATCCCAGGGTCCTGGGATCGAGTCCTGCATTATGCTCCCTGCTCGGCGGGGAGCCTGCTTCTCCCTCTGCCTCTGCTGCTCTCCTGACTTGCGCTCTTTCTCTGTGTGTCAAATAAATAAATGAAATCTTAAAAAAAAAAGAAAGTAATCGATTTCTGTGCATTGATTTTGTATCCTGTCATATTACTGAATTGCTGTATGAGTTCTAGTCATTTGGGGTTGGAATCTTTTGGGTTTTCCACATAAAGTATCATGTCATTTGCGAAGAGAGAGTCTTTGATTTCTTTGCCCAATTTGAATACGTTTTATTGCCTTTTTTTTGTCTGATGGCTTTTGATAGGACTTCTAGTACTATGTTGAACAATAGTGGTGAGAATGGGCATCCTTGTCCTGTTCCTGATCTTAAAGGAAAGACTCTCAGCTTTTCCCCATTGAAAATGATACTCACTGTGGGATTTTCATAGATGGATTTTATGAAATTGAGGAATATTCCCTCTATCCTTATACTCTGAAGAATTTTAATCAGGAAAGGATGCTGTATTTTGTCAAATGCTTTTTCTGCATCAATTGAGAGGACCATGTGTTTCTTCTCTCTCCTCTTATTAATCTGTTTTATCACATTGATTGATTTGTGAATGTTGAACCACCCTTGAATCTGAGGGATAAATCCCACCTGGTGGTGGTGGATAATCCTTTTAATGTACTGTTGGATCCTATTAGCTAGGATCTTGTTGAGAATCTTGGCATCCATATTCATCAGAGATATTGGTCTGAAATTCTCCTTTTTAATGGGATCTTTGTCTGCTTTTGGGGTCAAGGTAATGCTGGCCTCAATAGAAAGAGTTTGGAAGTTTTCCTTCCATTTCTTTCTTTTTTTTTTGAAACAGCTTCAGGAGAATAGGTATTATTTCTTCTTGGAATGTTTGGTTGAATTCTCCAGGGAATCTGTCAGGTTCTGGACTCTTTTTTTGGGGGGGGGAGGTTTATGATCACTGCTTCAGTCTTGTTACTGGTTATTGGTCTATTCAGGTTGTCAATTTCTTCCTGTTTCACTCTTGGAAGTTTATAGGTTTCCAGGAATGCATCCATTTCTGCTAAGTTGCTTAGCTTATTGGCAGATAGCTGTTGATAATAATTTTTGATGATTGTTTCTATTTCCTTGGTGTTGGTCATGATCTCTCCCCTTTCATTAATAATTTTATTAATTTGGGTCCTTTCTCTTTTCTTTTGGAAAAGTCTGGCCAGGGGCTTATAGATCTTATTAATTCTTTCAAAGAACCAGCTTCTAGTTTCGTTGATGTGTTCTAATGTTTTTCTGGTTTCTAATTCATTGATCTCTGCTCTAATCTTAATTATTTCCTTCCTTGTGGGTGGGGTAGGCTTAATTTGTTGTTGATTCTCCAGATCTTTAAGGTGTAGAGATAGTTTGTGTATTCAGGATTTTGCCATTTTTTTGAGAGAGGCTCGGGTGGCTATGTATTTCCCCTGTAGGACCACCTTTGGTGTATCCCAAAGGTTTTTGACCAACATGTTTTCATTTTCATTTGTTTCAATGAATTTTTAAAAAATATTTCTTTAATTTCCTGGTTGACCCATTCATTCTTCAGTAGGATGCTCTTTAGTCTCCATGTAATTTGGGTTCTTTCCAACTTCTTCTTGTGGTTGAGTTCTAGTTTCAAAGCACTGTGGCCTGAGAATATGCAGGGAATAATCTCAATCTTATGGTATCGGTTGAGCCCTGATTTGTGAATAGACCCAGTATGTGGTCTATTCTGGAGAAAGTTCCATGTGCACTCGAGAAGAACGAGTATTCTGTTGTTTTAGGGTGGGATGTTCTGTATATATCTATAAAATTCATCTGGTCCAGTGTATCATTCAGAGCTCTTGTTTCTTTTTTATTTTTTTAAGATTTTATTTAATTATTTGATAGAGGGTGAGAGATCACAAGTAGGCAGAAGGGCAGGCAGAGAGAGGAGGGGAAGCAGGCTCCCAGCTGAGCAGAGAGCCTGATGTGGGGCTCAATCCCAGGACCCTGGGATCATGACTTGAGCCGAAGGCAGAGGCTTAACCCACTGAGCCACCCAGGCGCCCCAACAAAGCTCTTGTTTCTTTGTTGATTTTCTGCTTAGATGATCTGTCTATTGCTGCGTGGAGTGTTGAGGTCTCCTACAACTAATTTATTATTTTGGTTAACAATTGGTTTATGTAGTTGGCTGCTCCCATGTTGGGGGCATAGATATTTACAATTGTTAGATCTTCTTGGTGGATAGACTCTTTAAGAATGATGTAGTGTCCTTCTGTATCTCTAACTATAGTCTTTAGCTTAAAATCTAATTTGTCTGATATAAGAATTTTTACCCCAGCTTTCTTTCGAGGTCTGTTGGCAGGAAAGATGGTTTTTCATCCCTTCACTTTCAGTTTGGATGTATCTTTAGGTTCAAAACGAGTTTCTTGTAGACATTATATGGATGGGTCCTGTCTTTTTATCTGATCTGCAACCCTGTGCCATTTTATGGGAGCATTTGGCCATTCATGTTGAGAGTGATTATTCAAAGATGATTTTATTGTCATCATGTTGCCTGTGAAGTCCTTGTTTCTATAGATTGCCTCTGTACATTTCTGTTCTGTATCACTCTTGGGTTCTTTTTCTCCTTTTATAACCCCCCCCCCTTAATATTTCTTCCAGGGCTGGCTTAGTGGTCACATATTCTTTCATTTTTTGCCAGTCTTGGAAACGATCTCTCCATCCATTCTGAATGACATTCTGGCCCAATAAAGTATTCTTGGCTGCATGTTCTTCTCATTTAGTACCCTGAATATGTTTTGCCAGCCCTTTTCGGCTTGCCAGGTCCCTGTGGACAAGTCTGACGTTATTCTGATGTTCCTCCCTCTGTACATAATGAATCTCTTCCCCTAAACTGCCCTTAAGATGGTTTCCTTGGTTTTAAGATTTGCAAATTTCACTATTACATGCCTGGGCCTCGGTCTGTTCTCCTTGATTTTGGGAGGGGTCCTTTCTGCGTCTAGAACACGAATGCTTGTTTCATTCCCCAGATTAGGGAAATTCTCAGCTCTGATTTGCTCAAATGTATCTTCTAGTCCTCTCTCTCTCTCCACCCTTTCAGGGATCCCAATTATTCTGACACTGGATCATTTCATGGCATCATTTATTTCTCTAATTCTGTTTTCATGGAGTCTAAGCTGTTTGTTCCAGGCTTCCTCCTATTCCTTCTTTTCTATCAGTTTGTTTTCTACATCACTAATTTGTTCCTCTGCCTCATTTACCCTAGCTGTTATAGTATCTAGATTAGATTGGATCTCATTGATAGCATTTTTAAGTTCTGCCAGATCAGCTCTCACTTCTGCCCTTAGAAATTCTATGTTGCCACTAATGGTTTTCTCCATCCTAGCTACTGCCTGCATAACTGTTACTGTGAAGTCTATTTCTGACATCTTGTTTATATCTATATCCATTAGTTCTTTGGCAGAGGTCATAGTCTCTGAATTTTTCCTGTGTTGGGGGTTCCTCCTTTTAGACATTCTATTGAGGGGTGGTTAAGAGAATGTACAGAGTCCAGATTATTGACCACTACTGAAGCAAGATGCACTGGTTTTATAGGCACCTTAGGGTGGTCAGCCTCTTGTTCTTCCAGCCTTTGTTCTGGGGGCAGGGCTTGCCACACTGTTACTCAGGCAACCCTGTTTGGGCAAAGTTGCCCTGTTCCTGGGGGAGGAGGAGTGGGCTCAGTGAAAACTGGTTTTGGGGAGGCTTTTGTTCTCTGGGGGCTTTCCAAGTCTCTTCCAAGAGTCAGAACAAAAGGGTTATCCAAACTTCTGTCTCAGAACAGAGAGCTCACAGTTTGTTCTTCAGAGAGCCCTCAAGGCCACACTGACTCTGTTTTTGTCTGTGTTGTTAAAAACCACAACGTCCTGGGTTGTGCATAGCAGAACTCCAAGCCCTTGTTTCCAGGTCAAGGCAACTCTCTGCCCTTTGTGTTTCTAAAACCACCAGCTGCCCCCAGTTCACATGCACTCCCCTGCAACTCCAGGTTGCAATCTGGGGGTCTGTCCTAAAGTCCTTTCCCCACTGCTACTGGTCTTTGAGTCTGTGCCTGGTCCCCAGCGCTGGAGGTTTTTGTGCTCTGCCATGCAGGATCCCAGAGGTTCACTCCCCCTTCCATTTATCTTCTGATATCTGCCCTCAGAATCACTGCTCCCTGCTTCAGACCTCGAAACCAACTGCCAGAGATATTCTGTTTGTAGAGATCCAGATATATCTTCTTACATCTCAGGCTGATTTCGTGGGTGTTCAGGGTGGTCTGGTAAATATCCAGCTCAATTCAGGGGACCAGTTGAAATAGGGTCCCCTACTCCTCTGACATTTTTGCCCCCTGCGTGAGTTATCTATCTTTGAATTTCTTTGCATTTATTCCACATGGAGCTCACTGAGCTTTTTGAATGTGTAAAGTTTTACTTTAAATTTGAAGAATTTTTATTTTTATTTTTTAAAAGATTTTATTTATTTGACACAAAGAAAGAGTGCACAAGCAGGGGGAGCAACAGGCAGAGGGAAATGGAGAAGCAGGCTCCTCAACAAGCAGGAAACCCAATGTGGGGCTCACTCCCAGGACCCTAGGATCATGACCTGAATTGAAGGCAGCTGCTTAACCAACTGAGCCACCCAGATGTCCTAAATTTGGAAAATTTTTAGCCATTAATCTGTCAAACATTTTTCTTCTCTCTCTTTCTCCTATTCTTCTTTTTTTCCCCTTTGGAAAAAAAGATTGATTGGGGCACCTGGGTGGCTCAGTGGGTTAAAGCCTCTGCCTTCAACTCAGGTCATGGTCCCAGGGTCCTGGGATTGAGCCCCACTTCGGGCTCTCTGCTCAGCAGGGAGCCTGCTCTCCGCCCCTCGCCTGCCTCTCTGCCTACTTGTGATCTCTGTCTGTCAAATAAATAAATAAATAAATCTTTAAAAAAAAGATTGATTGATTGATTTGAGAGAGAGGGAGAGAACATGTGCACAAGTGAGGCAGGGGCAGAGGGAGAGGGAGAGGGAGAGAGAATTTCTAGCAGACACCCCACTGAGTGTGGAGCCTGATGGGAGCCAGTCTCATGACCCCAAGGTTATGACCTGAGCCAAAACCAATAGTCCAATGCCAAACCAATTGAGCCCCCCAGGTGCCCCTCCTCTTCTTCTGACATACCCATTACACAGATGTTGCTACACTTAATGGTATTCCACATTTCTCTAAACTTGGTGCATTTTTCTTTACTCTTTTTTCTGTTTCTCAGACTGATCATTTGAATTAATCTATTCTCAAATTCCCTTTATTCAGATCCAATTCAAATCTACTGTTGAGCCCCTGAATGAATTTTTATTTCAGTTATTGTACTTTTGAGTTCCAGAATTTCCATTTGGTTCTTTTCCATAATTTCTATTTTATTATTGCTATTCTCTATTTGCTGAGACTTTATCATAATGCATTTTTTAACTTTTAAGCATACTTCCATTTCATTCTTTGAATATTATTATACTGGCTAATTTAAGGTCTCCTTGTTGTTGTTGTTATTATTAAATCTACATCTGTTTGGTTTCACAGGCAGTTTCTCTTGTCTGCTCCCCTGCCCCAGGTATAAGTCTGACTCTCCTGGGTTTTGTTGTTGCTATTGTTTCCATGTCTTGTGTTTTTTTGTTGTTGTTGTTGTTGTTGTTGGAAACTAGACACGTTAGAGAATAATATCATAGCAACTCTGAGTTCTGGTCTCCCCACTTCTGGGGCTTCTTGTTGTCATTTAATTATTTGTGTATTGACTGGCCAGATTATTTTAGTGAAGCCTATCTGCACCCTCTGCCCCCAGCATGGAGCCTTTGATTTTTTCTCATTGGAGGTGCAGTCTTGGGCATGGGTGCAGTCATTAAGGAATAACAGAGTTTTCACTAGGCCTTTATTTACTATATTTTTCTCTTCCCACACTCAGTTATTAAGTTCCAGTAATTAGTGGTTAATTGCTTTATTGTTTTTAACAATATTTAGGATGTAAATTGCCCCACAGAGTGACTGAATTAAATTCACCTCCTTTATAAGTATAGTTTTTGAATTCAGTGTTTGTAATTTGTTCTGAACCTAGGAAGGCTCTTAACCTCTGCCCTTCCTGGTTCTCTCTGGTAGATTCGCTGGCTTATGGTTGAGTTACATTTCTAATGAATCTACCTGTCTCCTCTTTGCTTTTCACCACAACTTCCATTGTTTGTTTGTTTGCTTTTTTTAAAGATTTTATTTATTTATTTGACAGACAGAGATCACAAGTAGACAGAGAGAGAGGAAGGGAAGCAGGCTCCCTGCTGAGCAGAGAGCCCAATGGGGGGCTTGATCCCAAGACTCTGGGATCATGACCTGAGCTGAAGGCAAAGGCTTTAATCCACTGAGCCACCCAGGCACCCCAACTTCCATTGTTTTTGAGAGAACCCTTAGGCTAGACACCTTTGCTCTGTGACAAATAAAATAAGTTTCTTTTGGGAAAGCTTCAGTCTTCCTAAATCCATAGGCAAAATCTTAGACACTTGGCCCTTGGAATTGGGGTGCCAACAGTGACAGACTCCTTTCTGAGTGTAACTTCTGCTTTAGTTAATGAGCACTCAGCCAGGGATGTAGGACAGCTGTGGTGTCTGGCATTTTGAGTTGGCCTCTCTCAGCGGGGAACTTTGCTTTATGAAGGAACTATGATAAGGGTGATCAATTAGGGCCCCAGTACTCGCATTGCACTGCACCTAAGGAGAGCCTATGCCTTCTGATTGGAGGTTAATGAAAAAAAGAGGACTCCTACCTCTTGGCAATAGTTAGACTCTGAAAATTGCAGCATGGGCAGGATGAAAAAGTCTGAAATCCTGTCACTCCTGGGAGATTCTATAGTTCTCAAACTTTAAGCTGTGGGAGTAAGAGAGCCTTGTGTTTGGGGCTACAACCATTTGGCTGGCTACTATTTATCATTCTGAAGCCAGGTCTTATCCATCATGCTGAGCTGGGAGGGGAGAGAAAAGGAAGTAGATTTTCATTCATTTGCCACACATTCTCACTATTCTTACTGAGTCTTAGCTCATTTTCTTCTTTAAAACAATTTGTTTTTATTGAGATTATAGTTGGCATAGAACAATGTGTAAGTTTAAGGTAAACAACATGTTAGCTTGATAAGTTATTATATTGCAATATGATTCCCACCATATCATTAGGCATCACCTTTATCATGTCCAATAATTACCATTTCTTCTTTGCGGTGAGAATACTTAAGATCTAGTCTACTGTCCTAGCAACTTTGAGGTTTTATTTAATATAGTATTGTTGACTATAATCACTCTGCTGTATCTTAGGTTTCCAGAAAGTTTATTTATTTATCTACTAGTTGCAAGCTTGTACCCTTAACAACACCACCCCAATTCCCCCATCCCCTAGGCCCTGGTAGCCACCATCCCAACTTCTCTTTTCATAAGTTTGGTTCTTTTAGGGTACCTGGGTGGCTCAGTTGGTTAAGCAACTGCCTTTGGCTCAGGTCATGATCCTGGAGTCCTGGGATCTCAAGGAGTCTGATTCTCCCACTGACACTCCCTTTCATGCTCGCTCTCTCTCTCTCTCTCTCTCGCATTCTCTCTTTCTCAAGTGAATAAATAAAATAAAAAAAATAAGTTTGGTTCTTTTAGATTGTACATATAAGTGATATACAGTACTTGTATTTCTCTGTCTGACTTATCTCAGCATCATACCCTCAATGTCCATCAATGTTGTCACAAATGACAGTATTTCTTTCTTTCTCATGAGTGAATATCTCAGTGTGTGTGTGTGCGTGAGAGAGAGAGAGAGAGAGAGAGAGAGATCTTCTTTATCCATTCATCCATTGAGGGACACTTAGCTTGTTTTTATGTCTTGGCTATTGTTAATAATGCTGCAGTGATCAGCTGTCTGCAGATAGCTCTTTGATATCCTGTTTTCACTTTCTTTAACTATATATAACCAGGAGTGAGATTGCTGGATCATATGATAGTCAAATTTTTCATTTTTGAGACTCTCCCACACTACTTTCTATACTGGCTGTACCAAAGTTTATTTTCCTGATAAATGTTTCTTCATTTGCTCTGTAACCCTAGTTCAGACCATTTCCGGAGACTTTAAGTGGTTATTTATAATTTTCACCAGTTTACCTGGGAAACTGGTTTGAGAAACTTAGCACGTTATAATGTCAAAAAAGTTTTTCCCATTGTTATATTGGATTAATTTGATTTTTATCATTGAGTTTTAAGGTTATTTTAAAAATACATATGTAGGGGCGCCTGGGTGGCTCAGTGGGTTAAAGCCTCTGCCTTCAGCTCAGGTCATGATCCCAGGGTCCTGTGATCAAGCCCCACGTGGGGCTCTCTGCTCAGCGGGGAGCCTGCTTCCCCCTCTATCTCTGCCTGCCCCTCTGCCTACTTGTGATCTCTGTCAAATAAATAAATAAAATCTTTTAAAAAAATAAATAAATAAAAATACATACGTATTTATAAACACATATATCTATATGTGTCTATAAAATATATGTAAAATTTATAAAATACTGCTCCATTATCCAGTAATTGTTTTGCAAATATTTTTCTCTAACTTTGTGGCTCATTTTACTTTCTTTCTTTGATAGGAACTTTTGAAGAGCAAGAGATTTCAATTTTGTTGAAGTCCAATTTCTCATTTCTTAATAGTTTCTTGTTTGTTTCCTGTCAAGGGAAACTTGAATAACCAAACATCACAAAGATTTTATCGTCTGATCCTCTAGGCATTTTTTTTTACTTTTTAGCTTTACATTATGTCTATGACTCATTTAAGTAAAAAAAAATTTTTTTGAAATGAAGGTTGTTTTTGATGCTGTTGTAAATGGTACTTTTTTTGTTTTCCAATTGCCTATTGTTTATTTCTAACATATGGAAATAAAAGTATATTTTTTGCTTACTTACCTTATATCCTACCACCTTGTTAAACATACTTATTAGTTCTAGTTGTTGTGGCAGATTCTTTAGGGGATTTTCTACAAAGACAATTGTCATCTGCAAATAAATATTTTTATTTCTTTCTTTATAATCTGTATGAATTTATTCTTACTGTGTCTTTGGACTGGCAAGGACCTCCGTTATGATGTTGAATAGGAATTGTGAAAGCAGATGTCCTTTTTATTATTTCTGACCTTAGGAAAAGACCCTCAGTCTTTTACTGCTAATTATGATATTGACTGTAATAGATACCCTATGTCCAGATGAGGAAACTATCTTTTGTTCTTTTTATCAGAGTTTTTATCGTGAATGGATATTTAATTTTGTCAAGTACCTTTCTACCTCTGTTAAGATAATAATTGCATTTCATTTCATTTCTTTTTTTTAAAGATTTTATTTGTCCTACAGACAGATCATGAGTAGGCGGAGCAGTCAGAGAGAGGAGGGAGCAGGCTCCCTGCTGAGCAGAAAGCCTGATGCCTGGCTCCATCCCAGAACCCTGGGATCATGACCTTGGCCAAAGGCAGAGGCTTTAACCCACTGAGCCACCCAGGTGCCCCTGCATTTCTTTTCTTTAATAGTGAACAGTGTATATAAAATTTATTTTTTCATATTAAAACAATGTTTTGTTTCTGAGAAAAGCTATACTTGGTCATAATATAATATATATTGTATAATGTATATAATGTATAATAACCGAGTATAATATACATATTTCCTGAATCCAATCAGCTACTATTCTGTGAAGGAATTTTGAGTCTGTGTTCCAGAGAAATACTTTTCCTCCAGTGGTTTTGTCTGATTTTTGTTTCATTTTGGCTTCAATGGCCTTAAATAATGAGATTAAAAGTATTTGATGTTCTCATATTTTCTAGAAAGCTTTACATATACCTGACATTATTTACTTCATAAATATCAATATATTACCTGGAGAACCATTTTTGCTTGGAGTTTTTATTCTTGGAAACTTTAAGATAAAATTTCAATTTATTTAACATATTAGAATCTTATATATAGTTGCATTTTTGAGTAAGTCCTAGCAATTGGTATCTTCTAAGGAATTGATCCCTTTAAGTTGCCAAATTGTGCCAAATTTACTGGCACAAAGTTGTTCATAATATCCCTATATGATCTTTTAAATGACCAAGGGATCTACAGAGATATGCCTACTTTCATTCCTGATATCTGTAATTTGTATTTTTGTTTGTTGTTGTTATTGTTGTTTTTGTTAGTCTACATCAAGATATATTAGATTTATCGACCTTTTCAAACACTCAGACTTTAATTGATTTTATCTCTTGTTTCTGGTCTCAGTATAATTGATATCTGCTGTCATCCACATTATTCTCTTCTTTCTGCTTTATTTAGTTTATTTTTCTCTTCTTTTCCTAGTTTCTTAAGTTGGAATGTCAGAATGTTGATTTGAGGTACTTTTTCTTTTCCAATGTAAGTTTTTAATGCTCTGAATTTCCCTTTAAGTGTTACTTTAGCTGCCTCCCATAAATTTTGATATGTTGCATTTTTATTTTTATTCAATTCAAAATATTTATCTAATTATTCTTGGGATACTCTATTTGATTCATAGGTTACTTAAAAGTGTATTGTTTACTTTGCAAATATTTCAGACTTTCTAAATAACTTTCTATTATTACTTTCTAGTTTATTTCTGTTGCAGTTTAGGAAAGCGTTTTCATGGATGCTTAACTAACTGAGCCACCCAGGTGTCCCCATACATATTTTTTGACAAGATGTCTACTATAATCTTTATTTTTTTAATTTATTTTTTCTTCTAACTGCTTTCAAGATTTTTCTCGTTATCTTCACTTTTTAATATTTGACGTAGAATTTGTTTAAATATGAGATTTTGTTTTTGTTGCTTATCTCACATGAGGTTTCCTGAGCTTTTTGGATCTGTGGTTTAATGTCATTTATTATTGGGGGCAGTTATTAATTACTATGTCTTTACATATTTTTCTGCAATGTTCCTTCCCTCTTTCTTTTATGTTAAAACATTTGCTATTGTCCCATGGCTTGAGTGCTTTTTTCTGTCATTAATATTATTATTATTATTATTAGTAGTAGTAGTAGTAGTAGTAGTATTCCTTTTCTTCTTTGTGTTTCAGTTTGGGTAATTTCCATTGAACTATCTTCAAGTACAAAAATTCTTTCCTTGGCTATGGTCAGCCTCGTGATGAGCCCATTGAAGACATTCTTTTATTCTGATATTGTCTTCTTTATATCTAATATTTCCATTTGACATTTTTCTTAAAGTTTTGTCTGTCTGCTAAAATTCTCCATCTGTTGTTGAAATTGTTCACTTTTTCCACTAGATCCTTTAATATGTTATTTATAGTTATTTTAATGTTCCAACCTCCAAGCTTTGATATATATGTGTTCTATCTGATTCTGTTGAGTGATTTGTCTCTTATTAATATGATTTTTTCTTGTCTTTTTGCATGTTTTAATTTTCTTTAAATTTAATACCTGACATCGTGTACAGAACATTAGGGACTGAGATAAATGTTATTTTTGCCTGAAAATAGGCTTCTTTTCTTTTTTCAGTCTGTTAAGTGTACAAGGTTGAAAGTATCCTTGGATTACCTGGGTTGCTCCATTGTTTAAGTGTCTGCCTTCAGCTTGACTCATGATCCTGGGTTCCTGGGATCAAGCCCCACATGGGGTTCCCTGCTCAGTGGGAAGCCTACTTCTCCCTTTAGTGCTCCTTCTGCTTGTGCTCTCTCTCTCTCTCTCTTTCTCTCTCTCTCTCTGTGCCAAGTGAATAAATAAAATATTTTTTAAAAAAGTATCCAGTCAGGAATTTATTTGTGTTTGGGTTTGCACTGCTATTGTTTTCTGCAATGTACACCGGCTACTATTAATTTATACTTAGGCTAGAGGGAGATTCGACAGTTCACATTTTTCTCTATTAGTTCTCAACCTATTTCAATTTTGTCTGCACACCTGGTGGAGAGTGGCCCACTCTTCTGATTTTTCCACTTCCTACCAACAGCCCACTCTATCTCATTATTAGGTGCTAGAGTCATGGTAGAAGCTACAGGAAAGAATGTCTGTTGTCCTGATCTAGCTTCATTTTTCACCAGATGTTGTATGCCTGGCCTCAAAGGTGGAGATTTCTGAGAATTCTTGCCTCTAGACTCAATGGCAAGAAGCCAATCTCTGCCTTTTATTTGAAGTGTGTTCTATGCAGGGGATAATCTCCTGCCCCTCACCCAGTTGTACTTGGGACTTCACGGTACTGATACAGGATCCTGGGCCAAGAATCGCTTTCTGCTCTAGGAATGAGTTTTTCTTCTACACTTTTCCTAGCCACAGCAGAGAAGGTGTTCTGTCCCTAGCTTAAAGCTCTGTACTTTAAAAATATGTTAGAAGTGAGGTCAGTTAAAATGGCAGCATAAGGACCTCTGAAAATTCTTTTCTTCACAATCGAACAATGGTAAAATTTAACTTTTTCAGAACTCTGGAAGTGAATCAAAGCCTTGTTTCAATCTAGGGAGCATTAACTTAAGAAAAATAGCCTGATCTCAGTAAGAAGAGTGAAGGAAGCAATAAATATAATTTAAAATTTTTATTGAGGATACAAAATTCTCAATACAAGTCCCCAGTTTTCAACTCTAAAAAATATAGTGTTTGCACTAGACTGTAACACAAACATTTGGTAAGCAGTGATCCTAGTTTTAATAGGAGGAATTAGAGTCCTAATGGTCTTTCAGAAAGATAATTGGTATCTATATATATATAGATAGATAGATAGATAGCAATTGTCATGACAATTGTCATGACAATTATCACTGTCATGATATAGGCAGTCAACTTGTCTATCAATTTTAAGCTAATTGTCTAATTCACTAGCAAAAATATTCAAAGTTAAAATTATTGAATTCTTAAAATAGTTCCCATAAATTAAAATTTTAATTACTTAGTTTAATTTTCTATATACAATTTTATCTCAAGAGGAAGGAATTCAATCAAAACTTTGTAACATACCATAAACAGACTTATAGATATTTAATACTTTCTTCCTAAAACAATATTGAGACTTTTAGAAAAGCAGTATAGACAAAAATTGCAAATATCCTAAATTTCTGTGGTGTAATATGTATACTTTTATTGTAGGAATAGAAAATCATTTAGACAATTTTGCCATTGCAAAACATAAGTACCACCAAACTGATTTTTCCTTACTGTTACCTCCACCCTTCCTCTCCTATCCTTCACTATTTCAATAAAGAATCCATGTCATAACCAAGAAGTCAAATGGAGAGCCAGAGGCTGCTACTTATTCCTAAATATTTTAGCTGATTCATATTCACTTAAGAATCCATGTACAGGGGCGCCTGGGTGGCTCAGTGGGTTAAGCCTCTGCCTTCAGCTCAGGTCATGATCTCAGGGTCCTGGGATTGAGCCCTGCTTCGGGCTCTCTGCTCAGCAGGGAGCCTGCTTCCCCCTCTCTCTCTCTGCCTCTCTGCCTACTTGTAATCTCTGTCTGTCAAATAAATAAATAAAATCTTAAAAAAAAAAAAGAATCCATATACTAACTTACTTGGCATTTAAAACTATTTTAGCAGGTCATGTGGGTTGTTCAGTCGGTTGAGTGTCTGACTCTTGGTTTTGGCTCAGGTCATGATCTCATGAATCATGGGATCAAGCTCCACGTCAGGCTCCCTGCTCAGCACTCAGTCAGCTTGAAGTTTCTCTTCTGCTACCCCTCCTCCTATTCTCTCTCTCTCTCAAATAAATAAATATTTTAAAAAATAATAAATTAAAATCTATTTAGCATGCCCTGTAAAATTAATATGAAAATTCAAAAGTTCACTGGACAATAATCACAAAGAAAAATAATCACAGAGGAGAAAAATAGGAAATCATCTAATATTACAGAATAAGAAAATTAAAAAAAAAAACAAATGACTCACTTAGGAACATCTTAGCCTTATATATATAGGCTATATAATAAGTTGCACACACACACACACACATATGGAAAGTTGAATAGTTTGGGTCCAACTAAAAGTCATAAATATTTTAATTCTCTCCTAAATTATGAGATGCTTTTAAATCTATATATAGGAAAGGTAACCCCAAACCACGAATATTCTAGGAAGTCCCAATTTCTACCACAGGGCCCAGAGAACTCTTACTTCAGGAAAAGAAATTCAGAAAGAAGGGAATCACATGCAGAAGAATAAAAAGCAAAGAAACTCATGAATAAATCACCCAGATTTATTTGAAAGAATGCACATGTAGGTAACAAATAATATTTTAGCCTTTGGAAGGACTTATGTAGGGTTCCAGACAAAATTTGGGCTCCCAGTAGTTTGAATTTCAGATAAAAAAAAGAATTTAATAAGTATAAATATATCCTATGCAATGTTTGGGATATAGACTGAAAATTTATTTGTTTATTCTGAAATTGAAATTTAACTAGTCCTCCTGTGTTTCTACTTGACAAATCCAACAAGCCTAAGCTACCCCAAATGTATAAATAGTTGAATCACTGTACTCTCATTTGTACTTACTAAAATAATTGCTTATAATAAAAAGTAGTATAGGGGCACATGGGTGTCTTAGTCAATTGAACATCTAACTCTTGGTTTCAGCTCAGGTCATGATCTCAGGGCTGTGAGATGGGGCTCCACATCTCTGGGCTCAGTGAAGAGTCTGCTTGAGATTCTCTTCCCCTCCTTCTCCCTCCCACTCTGCTCATCACCCTACTCCTGCATGTGCATGCATACTGGCTCTTGATCTAAAAAAATAAATAAATAAAATCTTTTTAAAAAGTAGTGCATATCTTGGGGCGCCTGGGTGGCTCAGTGGGTTAAAGCCTGTGCCTTCAGCTCAGGTCATGGTCCCAGGGTCCTGGGATCAAGCCCCACATCGGGCTTTCTGCTCAGCGGGGAGCCTGCTTCCCTTCCTCTCTCTGCCTGCCTCTCTGCCTACTTGTGATCTATCAAATAAATAAATAAAATCTTTTAAAAAAAAGTAGAGCATATCTTCCCAATTACAACAGATTCTATCAATGAGACCATATTTATAGGAGAAGTATGGGTGAGCTTCAGCACCAGATTTTCCTAAAGCTTGCCATTCCTTACTTTTTTTTTTCATAAAATGGATAATCTATGGAGGAAAGATGGGCCATATTGCCTTGTGGAAATCAAAGTAAATTTAGTGGAAATATTCTAGTTTCTTAGAGAGCAGAGTAACTACACAAATGGTGTCCTTAGTTGACCACATGAATTAAATACTTTGATATACTAGTTATGTTTTTTTTTTGCTTCTTTCCTATGGCAATTAAGCTGATTTGCAAAACAAAATAAAAATCCTACTTAAAGAGTTTAATACAAGAATATTAGTCCCTACTAAGCTGTTTCAAATCCCATCACATATTTCTATAGATCTACACTGTAGGAGACTTTTCTTAATAGATGTTTAATAGTTGCTTTAAATAATGCCAAACTTTCTCAGTTTTAATTTTAAGATACTTGCTATTTCATTCTCTTTCAACATTAGCTCAGAAGCAGATCTTCTTTCATTTCTGAACACCTTATAAGTTAATTTTTTTTAAGATTATTTATTTATTTATTTATTTGACGGAGAGAGATCACAAGGAGTCAGAGAGGCCAGTGGGGGTGGGGGGGGAGCAGGCTCCCCGCCCAGCAGAGAGCTCGATGCGGGACTCGATCCCAGGACCCTGAGATCATGACCTGAGCTGAAGGCAGAGGCTTAACCCACTGAGCCACCCAGGTGCCCTAATTTTTTTTTTATTTCTCTGAAAATGTTGAAAGATTGGTGAAAGCATAAATAATGACCACCAAGATTTTAATTTATATGTTGATCACCCTAAAAGGTGATCTTGTCAACTTTTTAAAGATCTTTGCTTCTTGGAAAACTAGAATGCTCACTTTTTCAAATAAAATACTAGGAATTTCAAAGTGGCAGGAATAGAGGAACTTACGGGTCCTAAAGGGCAGGTGCAAGGCCGTGCATTCAGGTTACCATAACATAAGCATGGGAATTGGGACTAGCAGATATCTAGGAAGGTAAGCTTCAGAAAAATATCTAGAGGTGAAGAAGCTGTTTGGTCCATTAAGAGAAAGGCAGAGTCCCCCAGCATATTGAAGTCCTGGGAGATCTGCTTCAAGATGACAGGGAATATTTTTTTTTCTGTCTTCCTCTCTCATATTTTCATTCCACTCCTCTTTTTTTTATTTTTCTTGCTACCCTCAACTTGCTTTCTCTTTGATGCTCTCACTTACCTTTTCTACTACTTGGCCATAGCTTTAGGTTAAAATAACACCAGCACCTCCCTGCAACAATTTTGTTTCACTCACCCAGGAACCTTTTTTTTCTATCAGCCCTTTTGGAGAAACAGAAGAGACAGAACTAGATCACATTTGACATACATGCCTCACTGCATTTTGAAAAGAATCTTGTAAAAATGTACTTTCTTATTTCAGTCTTGATGTGTGTACAATGAAAGTTTGCCCAGTTATCCTGAAGTTCACTTACCTGTTCACTAATATTTTTTAAAAAATGTAATATTGCACTCTTAATTTGATAATTAATTTGGGGAAGAGTTACGAACGGGAATTCCTTGAATGAATTCTTTTTATTCATTATCATATATTTTACCTAATATAACTTTTGGGTATAAAATACTAAGTCAAACTTTCAGACCATACTTCGAGAGCTAGTTCTGTGATTTTGATCTACCTTTTATTCAATTTTCTAGAGCTTTAGTACATTCACCAGATAGAATGAAATTAAAATCTGCATGAACTGTGTACACTTAAAATATGCATTTAATGTAAATATTAGGAAGATTGATTAAAATTGAAACATACACAGGAAAATTATTAATGTAGGGACTGAAAGAAATGGTGATTAGTAGTTTACCAAAAAGAATTGATGATTTTTCACTGCAAACTTTAATGTTCTTTCTCTTGACCAAACACTAGAAAATAACTATGGCTATTTGCCTATGTCCCTGGTTACTAGCTACTCTTTTTTACTTCTTACCTATTCTGAAAACTTTTTTTTTTTGCCTTAAAGATGATTTTTATCTTTACCATCTTGACTTATGTGACTTTTCCTTTTTTCCTATGAACAGAGTGCATACTTTCCAATCTTCTATTTGTGCATGCCACAACACATGCTAGAAACTGTAAGGCAACTGAAAGCCTGTTTTGACGCTAAAGGCGACTTCTCTACCTTTGTCACTAAGCCTAAATTTTCCCCCTAAATTAACACATTGAAGCAATTGCTTGAATTAGACACATTACCAGAGACAAAAAGAAACAGTTACACATCATCAGGCAGTACTACCTGCATTCCAAAAGCATCTCAGCTCAGTAACCCAGTAAATATTTAAGAGGATAAGATAAAGGGAAGGAGAGTGAGTCTCACTGAGGGGAAATGTCCCAGAGGGTTATTCCAAAAAAAGGGATTTATGAAAATTCCTGATGCCATCAATCCCATCTTATTACTCCAGGATTGAGGTGGGTACTCTTTCTGCCATTACAACCATTAAAACATTGATTATATTTGTGTCAGTGGCAATCTCCTTCCCCTTGTGCATGTATTGATACCACCCTCTTCACTGTTTTTATCCCTCATCCTTCATTTACTCTAAGTTGACAAAACTATATAAAATAAACAAAATAATATCAAATTGAATTTGTACAAGTCTAAGGCATTTAAAGAAATGATCTTAAAAATGAAGACACCACTGATAAGAAAATCTTCTTAGGTAGAAAATATAGTAAGTGTCATACATTTATCTAGTCTCCCACTGACTCATCTTGAAGTTTCAAATGAAAATCTTTACCCTCAGCAAAGAACGAATAGAGATATTTGAGAGTTGACTTCTGCCATTGGAAGGGCTGAGGAGATGACTTTAGAGTGGTACGGAGGAAGAATGGGGCTTCATCAACATAGAGGAGAGACTCGTGGGAAGCCAATGGTCACTGGGTCATCGACAAGAGCATACGCTCTTGTTTCAAGAGTATGTATGTATGCTCACTGTGTCAAGGAAGAACAAAAACTGAAAGAGAAAGGTAAAGATAGAAACTACAGAAATCGGGGACGCCTGGGTGGCTCAGTTGGTTAAGCAGCTGCCTTCGGCTCAGGTCATGATCCCAGCGTCCTGGGATTGAGTCCCACATCGGGCTCCTTGCTCCTCAGGGAGCCTGCTTCTCCCTCTGCCTGCCATTCTGTCTGCCTGTGCTTGCTCTCTCTCCCTCTCTCTCTCTGATAAATAAATAAATAAATAAAATCTTTAAAAAAAAAAAAAGAGAAACTACAGAAATCGTAAAATTGTTGCTGTTATAGAGAATTACATAAAATAACCACTACAGTTTAAAAACCAATAGATAAAAAGGAACTTGGCATCATTAAATTGTATATGAAAATGTTCATTTCTTAATTCTCATGTAATTCTGCATGAGTGTGCTTTTCTTAAGAAGCCTTTTGTACCTTGGATACATCCCTTAATGCCCTGGTACATGGTGTGAAAAGGAATAAAGAGTTCGATCTATCTTTATAGCTAGGAAAAACAGTGTTTATCAGTAGCCATAGGATTTAATAATTACTGATGTTTATCAGAAGTAATTTATGTCTGGTAGGTTTCAGAACCAAGTGTACAGGGGAACACTAGAAGACAAAGGAGAAACTAGGTCCATTTCGTGGTTGACAGTGAAACTGATAACAGCGAAAAAAATTACACACATTTAAAAGAATTAATTCTTTAATTAAATTAATTAATTAATAATTTAATTTAAGCTTAACGCATTTAAAAGAAAAACCGTGTTGATAAGAAAAGATAGGACAGGAAAGTTACATCATGTCATGCCTCTCCTAAAACTCTTCAGTGGCTCTCCACACAGGGTTATATTTGATTTGGCCTTAGCCTACCTCTCTAAATCTTATGTCTTGCTGGTCTTCCTCCTCCCACTCAACACCCTAGCCATGGTGAGCATCAATAGCTTTGCACATGTTGCTGTCTCTCTTTGCCTCTCCCTCCTCCAACTCAAAGCTGATTTACATTTACCCTTCAGATCTCAATTAACCATAGGCTAAATTTTAGTTGCATTTTATTATATCCTCAGGATATACATAGATAGATGATAGATAGATAATAGATCAGGTAGATATAAATTACATAGAATATGTATAGATATATTGATCAGATATAAATTTAATATATGCTATATATGCAGATATAAATTAAGTAAATATGCTATTTTATCAAATAGAGAACTTATTTTTGAAGAAAAACCTCTTTAATCTTACTATCTGATAGGGTGATGGCATAGTACAGCTAGGAAGAAGATATACTTAAAAAAACAGTATCAGTCCATTTTTTAAAAATATTTTGTTTATTTATTTGACACAGAGAAAGAGAGATCACAAGTAGGCAGAGAGGCAGGCAGAGAGAGAGGCAGAAGCAGGCTCCCCGCTGAGCAGAGAGCTGGATGCAGGCCCGATCCCAGGACCCTGAGATCAAGACCTGGGCCGAAGGCAGAGGCTTAACCCACTGAGCCACCCAGGCGCCCCAGTATCAGTCCATTCTTATTGGAACTCATCATCAGGTGTTCTTACTGTTCCATAAAAACAAATACTGCAGCAATTGAAAGGTTGTTGGTGGGGGGCAAGTATGGCCCCACATTGAAGCTCCCCTACAAAGTACATGGTAATGATGTGGCTGATTCAAATGCTTTAGGGGTTGCCATCTTTGAATAAACAGCAAAAGAATATATGCAATACAATTTCTTTCTTGGATGGACACTTTTTAAAAAAAAGATTTTTTAAATTTATTTATTTTAAGGGGAGAGGAGCAGAGGAAGAGGGAGAAAGAAACCGAGCAACTCTGCACTGAGCATGGAACCTGACACAGGGCTCAATCTCACAACCCTGAGATCATGATTTGAGCCAAAATCAAGAGTCGTACACTTAGCCAACTGAGCCACCCAGGTGCCCCGTGGATGAACACTTTTATGTGCTTAAAATAAATGATTCAGAGGTCCCCACCACTAGTCAAGGAATACTTTATTATTACTAGTTAATGACAACAGACAATTTCAATCTCTCTACAAAAAACTAGTCCTGAAGGTTTTGACAACTTTCAATTAATAGCAGATGGTTTAACAAGAATAAAATTGTTTCTTGAACAAAATAAGTAGCAGACATGGTGCTAAAAGATTTTTGAGGTTGGTATGGGATAGATGGGTAGATAGATATAGATAGATACCTATATATGCCTTGTCAATTTGGTTCACCTTTTCTTTGCAGTCCATATCACACAGTGGTACTCAATTGATATTTGTTAAATGAATCAATAAAGAATGATTGATTGCCATTTTATAGAAGCCAGAAACCTATGGATTTAAAAACCTGCCCAAGATCCTTTAGCTAGTAAGTGGTGGATTATAGTCACATCTAATGCTCAGAATGTTCCAGATTTCTTCCATAACACTTCACTATACACTGCTTCCTTATTATGTGGTCATTAGGTAACAAATAATAACAAACTGGTCTACTGTCTTAACTTTATAAAATCTCTCTCATTTATTTTGTGTATCTTAAAATTATAAGATGTTATGCATATTATTATTACTTTTCTATGATTACTTAGAAATTTTAACCAGCTACCGTATATCACAATTTACTGTTCAGGAGACAGGTCAAATGAGTACCATTATAATCTTTCATTTGTCCCCAAAAATATATTCTACTGGCACCAAAATAAATCGATCTGTTTATGATTGGAGCCAATGTCCTCTATAAATGGAAACATGGCTGCTTGACTTCTCATCTCCTTTCCACAAGGAAATATAATCAAATGCACAATCTCACATATAATTCACTACATCGTATATTTAATTATTGTTTCACTTGAAGTACTTTTTAATAGTATGTAAATAAAGATTAAATAACTACCCTGACTACCATTGTTTTCAGCAATAGAATCAGATTCTACAAAGAATGAGCAATTTTTATGTATGTGCCAGGCACTGACTCTAGTTAGCACTTTGCATCCTTCAGCATTTTAATTTTCATAACAATTCTAAAGAAGTAGGTACTATTATTCTCTCTATTTTACAGGGTACGATGACTCCAGCTTGGAGAGGTCAAGTGATTTGTATGAGGTCAAACAACTCAATTGTAGAATCAAATTAGAATTTAGTGAAGTCCTTTGGACATGTGAAAACACATATTTTTTTTTTTAGAAATAGTCACCACTTGGGTGCTTAGGTTGCTTGGTGGGTTGAGCGTCAGACTCTTGGTTTCAGCTTGGGTCATGATCTCAGGGTCCTGGGATCAAGCACTGCATCTGGGTTCTGCACTCTACTTGTCCCTTTCCTTCCCACACCCCTCTGAAGAGCACAGGAGCACTCTCTAAGATAAATAAATAAATAAATAAAATCTTTAAAAAAATAACCACTACTCACATCAAAACTGAGTTCAAGTTCAGAGACCAAATGAAGAAAAAAGTTATAAAACTGGCTTTGATACCTTTATATTATTGGCTGAATTTTTATACTCAGTTACTTTAATTAATTAAATTTTGCTCTTATCAAGGACTTAAGAGTTCATTACTCCTTGATTTATTTGTTCTCCTTGATAATTGCAGCAGTGTTTTTGTTTTGTTTTATTTCCTAAGGCCAGGATAATCAGATTAACTGGGAGATAGCTGAATTTTTTTTTACACTTAGCTGAAAGATAAAATATAAATATACAGGGGTACCTGGATGGCTCAGTGGGTTAAAGCCTCTGCCTTCGGCTCAGGTTATGATCTCAGGGTCCTGGGATCAAGCCTCACATCATCTCCAGGTCCTGGAATCAAACCCTGCACTGGGCTCTCTGCTCAGCAGGGAGCCTGCTTCCTCCTCTCTCTGCCTGCCTCTCTGCCTACTTGTGATCTCTGTCTGTCAAATAAATAAAATCTTTAATATATATATATATTCATACAAATTCTAGATATGCAAATAGAATCATTACCATGCATTTAAAAAATATAACAGAGAAAATGTACTAAACTATCACATACAAATTGAAGTTGACCTATCATTTTACAGTAGAAGACAAGATCAGATTTGGGCACAGATTGATCAGGTTTTTCTATAAATGACCGAATTCTGGACTCCTGGTGAAAATCTAGTCAGTTTTTACTTATGCCCAGGATTCATCCTGCAAAGTAGGAAATGTTTGAATTGGTGTGTTTTAATAGTATTTTTTCCATCAAGGTGTTTGAAAACACTTTGTTTACTTAAAAGATACTTTAAAAAATTATACTGGAAAGAAATAAAGTGATTACATTGAATTGGGAAATGTTATTTATATTTTCAGATATCAATAGTATGTCCAAATATTTGGAGGTTAAGAAATCTGGAGATAGATTTAGTTCTGACACTTCATATATCTACAACCTTGGCCAAGTTCTACATAATAAGCTTATTTCCTCATCTAAAAAAATTAGATAATTTTAAAAATCTATATTGCAGTGAAGTATCAAGGATTAGTGATTATGTATGGATTTTATCACATTGCTTCCCCCATAGCAGTAGGCAATCTGGAAATTGCTGCTACTCTTATTAGGGTAGACACAAGATATCTATAAATACTGTATAGTTTGTGTGTGTGTGTGTGTGTGTGTGTGTGTGAGTTTTGTCAAACTTCTTACACAGGAATTTTAGAAGACTAATTACTCAATCAGTTAGCTTTTGCTGTGTAACAAACAACCTCAAGATCCCAGTGGCAAACAACAATAAGGACTTAACTATTTATGCACGTGAGATTGAACCAGGCAGTTCTGCCTGTGTTATCTGGATTTGCTCAGATGTTTGTGGGGTAGCTGGCTGGTGAACTGTCTCAGCTGGGATGGATAGGGTGACTTAGTTCTGTTCCATGTGTCCCTTGTCCTCCAATAGAAGAATTAGCAGGCCAAATTCAGCCCACCATCATTTTTGTAAGTGAAGTTTTATTGGAACACAGAACTGTCCTTTGGTTTATATGCTATATATAGCTGCTTTTATACTACAACAGCTGTGTGATGTAGTTGTAGCAGAACTATATGTCTTGCAAAACCTAAAATATTTATTTTCTGTACTTTTATAGAAAAAGTTTGCCTATCCCTGCTCTAAAATCCTAGTACCAGCATGCTCTCCTGGGGATGATAATGATAGGGAAAAGTAGGCATCAAGTCATGTGCCAATTTTGAGCCTTTGTGTCACATATGGTAATATCCAATAGGTCAAAGTAAGTCACATGCCTGAGCCCAGAGTCAAGGGGCAAGGTGCTGTGAAGTTACATTGTAAAAGGTGTGGACACAGGAAGGGTGAACTGACTGGGACCAGTAATGTAGTCTACTACAATTATTTTCTTAATCTTTCTTTTTGAAAAGTGGTCACATGTGTGCACTTTTGGAGAACATATTACTTTCCCTCACTTCCAGCAACACTTTTAACACATAAAGAATGAAACATCAACCCCTGGTGTCAGTAAACATTTTCCATAAAGAGCTAGATATCAAATATTTTAGACTTTGCCATATGATGTCCATCAAAACTACTCAAATCTGTTGCAGCATGGAAGAAGCCATAGACAACATGTAAACAAATAAGCATAGCTACGTTCCAATAAAAATTTATTTACAAAACAGGCAATTGTTTGCATGTCCCTAATATCCTATATATGTAAAATAAGAAAACTGGGACACAAAGAATTGAGATGTCTTTCCAGGATCACAAAACTAATTGATGCTTAACTGGGATCAAGAGCTGTAGTGATATAGTTAGTGGCCAACCTAGAAGATGTGTTTTGTTTGGTTCCACATGAGGCTATAAGATTTGAATTGGTTTTGATATGTAAAAAATTGGGAGAATTCATAGACATATATGGATGTCCAGGTTTTCTTCAATATTGGAACAAAATGAAATTCTAGACTGAAATCACACGTTGCAACAATTGGTTGGAGCCAAGTAACTGCCATCCCATGAAATATACCGTCAGTTCCACCATTTATTGTGACCATGCATTTGGCTCAGCTCACTCATTTCACTGGCCTCTGTGGGCCTATGAGTTGACTACCATGGACTTAGAACCCAGTCAGCTTCTGATCTTTCAGTCTTGGGTCTTTTCAACTTTAGTACTTTATCTGGTCAAGTCACTCAGATATGGTAAGTTTGGTTTTAAACTTTAAGAACTGCCTTGTCTTTGAAGAAGTATTTCCCTCCTCTATGGATCTGTGGAGATGATGAGACTTTCTGACTTAATTAGTTTAGAATCCATAAAAATGTGTTTCAGAGAAGTGATTTGTGACCAAATCTCTCCTTTATTACAGTTGAAAGTATAATTTGCAATATGTACTGAGGTGATTTTAAACTGTGGACTGTCTTTAATAAATATTTCTTAGCACCTGAGCTAGAAATATTGGAAAAGAAAGTGAACAAAAAAGAAAGTGATTTAAAGGAAACTGTTCCCTGCACACACTTCTGCACCTACCTTATTAAAAATTTATGGTCATTAAATGAATTTTAGGATTGAGAATTACTTGGCACCACAACAGTTGATAGATTCACATTCACAGACATTCTTTGTCTTCATGTGAAAATTGGTGAAAATAATGACATTTCTAGAAAATCCCACCTCATGCACTGAGGTTTGTATATGCCACATATCTTTTTGATGATTAGCTTCCTTTGCTCAAGGCTTCAAATCAACTACCTGATTATGATTAAAGATACTTCATCATACAAATTTGCATCATACAATAAATATCTCTAGCTAACTTCCCCCCTCCACAAAGACATTTAGCAAATCACAGACTGAAGGTGATGCCTGTAGAAAGAGAAAAAGAAAATGAGAGGAAAATCACATTAATTAGCTTCTACTACAATACCAGTCAATGTGCAAGAGGCTTTATAGACAATTGTCCTCATTTAAGCCACAAAACAACCCAGTGGACTGTTTTTATTATTCTCTAAAGCTCAGAGTGCATAAGTAACCTACCCAAAGCCATCCAGCTAAGTGGCAAAAGCTGGGTTTTTATGCAGGTTTTCAGATTTCTGTGAGTTAGCTTTTCTTTTAGCTAGCTAGCTCGACTAGCTTAGAGCAAGACCCGATCAAGGGCTAAACACAAGGATCAAAGATAAAATAAACAAAGCTACTATAAGGCTTCCAGATTATCAAAAGGCATCTCTTTGTGAGTCTAATGCTGTTGTGCTTACTCTGGCAATCAAATGAAAAATTCCTTCTTTGGAAGGTTTGCTCACAGAAGTGTTCCCCATTTGCAGAATTCTAATAAAAGGCTTTCAAACATTTCATCAATCCATTCTGAGCTATTGTGGCATTCTTGTTGTCAAGGATTTTGAGTGAGTTTATTTGCCTGTGATTATTAAGGCTCTTGTAGAGACATAAAAAGTAAGCTCTCTCAAAAAAGAATTTAACTCATTAAGCTCTGTTCTGCCTGGCCTGCACATTTGCATTGTTTGTTTCTCGTCTCAGAGAAAATTGATGCAGATTCCCCCTGTCCTGTAAAACTGCTGCCAATTTTGCTGAGAGAAAATTTCTAAGAATGTATCTTGGCATGGGATAAGGTGAAATCTTACATGGAAATAAATGGAAATAGTTTTCAAAAGAGCTATTTAAGCAGTTGAGTGCAATTTGCAACAGAATTTTGTACACACTGTTGCATGCTTAATTGAGCATGAAGCTGCATGTGCAAAACATCAGATGTTCAAAAAAGATTTTGTTCACAGACATTCTGATTACTGTCCATTTCATCATTGACATAAATGACCCAAACAGTAGGGAAATAGCTTATGTATGCTTCCTGTTGCAGAAAAGCTTTTTTGACACTTAAAAATATTGATTTGTGAAAAAAGTGGAAGGTCACTTGACAGGCTAGCTATACTGAAATGATGATAATAACCAAATTCTTTCCTTTTGTCTTCCTATCTCCATCTCCATTGTTCACTGGTTGTATTTTTTAGTATTTTTGTAGTGACTTGCATTTTTCTCTGGTCCTCCCCAAGATGCTTTTATTTATTAACAGTGTTAGTCAGGATTAAGCAAGGCAACAAAGCTTAAGTAAAATAGAGATTTACGTGTATGAGTTCTCACACTACAGAGCTGAGGTGAACCTAGCTAAACAATACAATTGTTTTTGGAAAACTCATCCATGGTACTTGAAATAGGAGGAAAACACAATTCTTAATAATATATCAAAATTAGGATGCTTGGATTTTTTTTTTACATATGTGAGATAATTAATTAGGTAGAACCTCAGAAATGGTTATGGGAAGGGACACCTGGGTGGCACAGGTGGTTAAGCATCCAACTCTTGGTTTCAGCTCAGGTCATGATCTCAGGGTCCTGAGGTTAAGCCCCACATCAGGCTCCACGCCGACCGTGGAGTCTGCTTGAGATTCTCTCTCTCTCTCTCTCTCTTCCTCTGCCCCTATTGCTTGTGTTCTCTCATTCTCTTAAACAAATAAATAAAATCTTAAGAAAAGAAATGGTTATGGGGAGTATCCATCTATAAGACAAATCACTCTGGTTATTTTCAACAGAAAGAGATCTTTAATACAGGAAATTTTGTGCTTACAAAATTGTTAGAGGGGCCGAGTGAACAAAATTTAGAATGGGGAAGACTAGCTCCCGGAACCATGCAGAATTGTCCCTCCATAGGAGCTATCCTCTATACCACAATCAGCAATTAAGAAATTAAGAAGCCATTATAAAAAGTGCTGTACAGGGACGCCTGGGTGGCTCAGTTGGTTAAGTAGCTGCCTTCGGCTCAGGTCATGATCCCAGCGTCCTGGGATCGAGTCCCACATCGGGCTCCTTGCTCATCAGGGAGCCTGCCTCTCCCTCTGCCTCTGCCTTCCATTCTGTCTGCCTGTGCTTGCTCTCTCTCCCTCTCTCTCTCTGACAAATAAATAAATAAAATCTTTTAAAAAAAAGTGCTGTACAGAAGTGTCTATCACTTGAGCTATGATTTGGAGATCAGAAAGCCACTGACAGAACTGGTAAATGCAGACCACACCATGCTTGCCAGATCCATACCATCAAAATAGATGTTTCTTCTGCCAGTGTCTATCTTGACATTTAATGCAGTTATGAGCGTAAGTGTTGGGTAAATAATTCTGATTGGTGGAAATCTGAAAACTTAGCTATGAGGGGTTTCGGAAATGTATCTTTTAGCCTTCCAGTATCTGTGGTTCAAAGGATACAGTTGAAACAGATATTGAATAAATTAGTGCACCGTATCTACCAAAGGACCTGAAGAAAACCTTATCACAAATACTAGTTTAAAAAAGTAGAAAAATTGAGATTATTTTTTAACAAAGGAGTCAATACTTATAAATAATTTTAGTATAAAAATGAAAGACTTAATAAAAGTTCATTGTCAGCACATTTTATAACTACCCAAATTTGCTGTATTTAAGAACTCAATATTTCAAATAATATTGAGCATTTACAGTATTCGAAGAATTGTATGAGGGGAGTCAGACATGGTCCCTATCCTTCAAAAATCCACATACTAACTGGGAATGTAAAAGCTGGAAACAATTAATGATACAAATTAATATGTGGTATTAGGGCCACCTGGGTGATACAGTTGGTTAAGCATCTGACTTCCACTCAAGTCAGGATCTCAGGGTCCTGGGATCAAGCCCTGCCTTGGCCTCTCTGCTCAGCGGGAAGTCTGCTTCTCCCTCTGCCCCACTCTGCCCACTCACCCACTCGTGTGTGTGTGTGTGTGTGTGTGTGTGTGTGTGACACACACATACACGCTCCCTCTCTCTCTCAAATGAATAAATAAAATCTTAAAAAAAAAAGAGTAACATGTGGTAAGTACAGATAAAGTTCTGGTGGGACTAGAGAGGACTCCAAAGGTTTAAGGAAGGATGTAGCCTTTGAACTTAACCTCGAAGAATGAATAAGGGCAAGCAAAGGCAAACTAATACTTGTAATTTTACAGCAATTTTAAGTTTATAGAACACGCTTACGTGTTACCTCATTTCACTTTCCCAGCAATTCTTTCATAGAACTAGAGAAATATTTTCCCTATTCCACAAATAAGAAAATTATGGTTGAGACCACACACTCAGGAAGCTGCAGAGATGGAAAAATGAAATCCTGTATGTTTCACTCCAATCATACTGATCAACCAGATCACACTGAAACTTCCAAAGGGATTTGGAAACACGGGAATTTCCATAGGAATATAGGAATGGGCATTTCAGGCAGAGAAAGCAGTATGCACACAATCACATTGGAATAAATGTTGTATACCTTAGAGAGTGCAAGCAATTTAGTCTGACTGGATTGCAAAGAATACAAAGGAAATAGAGAGACTGTGGACAAAGAGCAAAGGTGGGTTAGGACAAGATAGTAGATAATTTTGAATATCAGATTAAAGCATCTGTAAGCAATAGGCATCTAATTAAATTTTTAGAAAGATGTGATTGCTGCAGTGATTTTAATAAATGATTTATTAAAATCATGCATTGATTTGTAGGATTGAAATATAATTTGAAAAGGACTGGGAACCGAAATAAGGAAAACAAGGGTCTCATAATTGTCTAGGTGAGAACAATGAGGGTGTAAATTGGTGGAGTAGAACTATGAATCAAGACTTCTCTCTCCAGCAATACAATTAACTAAATATTTTGACACAAAGCCCCAGTGATCTCAAAAATGCAGGAGTGATGGATAAAATCTAATAAATATCCTTTCAAATCAATACATGGCTGAGCTCATAAGAAAGGAAGGAAAATTCCCAGGGATTAAAACTGAAGAGAGAGCTGGAAAAGAAAATGATACCCTGAAGATAAAGCTACCAGAGCTCTGGAAGTGGTGGCTGGTCTCCTTAACTAAGAGCCTTCTATTGTAATAATCTATCACCTGGGCAGAGATGACATAACCTTGGGCGAATACAAGGTAGAGAATCACAATAGAACTTCCTCAGCCCAAAAGAACCTGAAATAAGTAAATACTGAGTGAATGGGTAGATTGAAGAAAAAAAAATCTACCCAAAGGTAAAGGAAAATAACAAGAAAAGTAGGCATGGCTCTGAGTAGATAAAAGCTTCCTAAAAGTAGTGTCTTATCAGCAGGCCTGACTATATATATCTCATCTTCTCATTTTAATTTATAATAGCTACATGATCCAAGTAAACATAAACTGAGAAATTAATTTAACCTAATCCTTGGTTGTTAGTAAACTAAGGTGTGTTTCAGAATCTAGCGCACATTTCTGATGCTATAGACCCTAAAACCAGGCTTCCCAAGATTCGCACAAAGTTACACTGATCATGAATTCACAATCCAAAATTATCATAATTTGTATGACCAGGAAGGACATCTCAAAGGTAGTGGCAATGGTGGAGGCAGTGACTTTTGCCTCTGCCTAAATTTCCACAAACAGGTGCACACGCACATGCACATATGCAGGTACACACACACATAGCTCAAATAAAAAACAATAACCCATAGAGAACAAATCCAGGTGGTAAAGCTTTACATCAAACCCCAGAATATGATTGAGTGGGACCAAGTAATTTAGTACAGAAAAAAACCACAAAATAGCAGTTCTTAGGGAGCAAGAAATTGTGTGGGAAACAATACAGGGGATCTATGGCAATCCCCCAAAACTAGGAAACACACCAATCACCAAAACGCTCACTCTCAAAAGGAGCTATTCCCATTCAGGGTGGAGTACTCTGAAGGTAGCGTTGAGAACAGTGGAAACTGGGAAGGACACTTTAGGTTTCATCTTGCCAATGAATGTAAGGAAACTGAAAGGTGCTAGGGTGTCCTGAGTCCTCAGGGCTTGGAAATGCCAGAGAGAATAACATTTCCAGAAGATTATAACCCTGTACTGAAAAAGAAACTGCTGGAAGTAGAACACAAAAGTATTAGAATCAGAACACTGGGAGTAAAAAAAAAGAAAATTCAGATAATAATGAGGGAAAGGGTAAGAGATACAGACAGACAATATATAGTATGGGATGTGCATGCAGTGAGAGGGCATATTTTTATTACTTTACAATAAAATAGAAAGGAAGTCCCAGGGGTGCCTGGGTGGCTCAGTGGGTTAAGCCCCTGCCTTCGGCTCAGGTCATGATCTCAGAGTCCTGGGATCGAGCCCCGCATTGGGCTCTCTGCTCAGCAGGGAGCCTGCTTCCTCCTCTCTCTCTGCCTGCCTCTCTGCCTGCTTGTGATCTCTTCTGTCAAATAAATAAATAAAATCTTTAAAAAAAAAAAAAAAAGAAAAAGAAAGGAAGTCCCAGGGCAGTGAAGCTAGGAAAGCTATCGTGGCCCACCCCCAGCCTCCAAAGCTTAAAAGTACAGAAAACTCTATCTTGCTTCAGCATGACAAGAAAAAAGAGAAAAGGAGGATGGTTGAAAGCTCATACAGAAAGTAAGAAAAAAAGAAGATAATGATCCAAATAACACTTCAGAAAATGACAGCACACCAGAAAAATATATATATATATATATAGCCACAAAGCCAATGAAAATTCCAACCTATTATTTCAAAGCAAGTTAAATGCCATTATGGAATAATATTAATTATAGCAGAACAATCCAAATTAGAATGAGAAAATTTAGTAAATGGGAAAACTTAGCAACTGGTGTTAACAGCTCAGGTCAGAGTTGTGAACAGGAAAAAATTGTAAATTAAGAAAAGCCACAGGGAACACAAAGTGAATGGATGCATTTAAAATACAGTAAGGGTGAAGTGTGTAAACCTGACGATTCACAGACCTGTACCCCTGGGGATAAAAATACATTATATGTTTATAAAAAATATAAAATAAAATACAGTAAGGAACTAGAGAATAGAAAGAAAAGCAAAGACAATTGAAAATATATTAAGAAAGATATTTTTTAAAATTTGAATGGGAAGTGACAAATACTGAAAACAGAAAAAGAAAATACAATGTATACACAAGAAGGAGTGCTGGAAGAATAAAACGACAATAGAACTCTTCAAATAATAAGAAGCATAACCAAGAATACTTTCCTAGAATTAAAGAGTATTTGAAGGTTCAAGGAATCTGAGAAAATCAACCCTGAATGATCAATAAAGATATAGTCAAGAAAAAAGGTCATATGCTAAAAAAATAAAACAACTCTTGGGAATACAGGTAAAAATACCAAGCAAAAGAGTTTCACAAATCAGATTAGCCTCAGGCTTGTTAACTGCAATGTCTTAAACCAGAAGTTCCTAAAATAACATAAGAAACTCAAAGAATATACGAAACGGAAAGACTACAAATAAATTGTTGTGAACATGCAAGAATTCAGGGGAATACTGTACATATTAGCTCTTCCCAGATAATCTACTAAAGGAATGAGCTTCAGATTACCAAGAAAATATCCAATTGGTTGTAAGCATTAAATATATGCCTATATATGTATATATATAGGCATATATTTGTTTTTAAGATTTTATTTATTTGTTTGAGAGAAAGAAAGAGAGCAGGGAGGAGAGGAAAAGAGGGAGAGAAGCAGATTCCCTGCTCAGCGAGGAGCCCTATGCAGGGATTGTTCTTGTGACCCCAAGTTCATGAACTGAGCTGAAATCAAGTCGGCGGCTTATCTGACTGAGCCACCAGGGCGCCTGGAGTATTAAATATATTTAACTGTATCACTAAGTGTAAGTGATGGGAATAAGGATGAACGAATAGGTGTATTCATATATATTGTGACTATCAAAAATGGTAGGGAGGAGAATCAGTGGTAAGTAAAATAAGCTGGCTGATTGCCTTATAGATATTTGATTGGGAACATAGGGATATAGTTTTAATTTACATGATTGGAGTAGGAAAGAAAAAAGAAGATGAGGTTTGTAGCTATTTAATAATGTTTATTGTAAGAAACCAACAGAAAGTATCTTAAAAGAAAGAAGAGATTAAGGCTATTAAAAGGATTAATACAATGGCAATTTTCAGAACAAAAAATAAAATCTTCCTAAATACCCACATTAATAAGAAAGAGAGAGAAGAAATCTCATAGGAAAAAACTTTAGATACAGATTTTGATAGAAAGGGGAACTAAGACTAAATATATCACACATATTAATATAGTCTTGACTCACAGATTAAAAGAAAAAATGTTTAGACTGAGAAAGCAGAATCCAAACTTTATGCAAACTTTTTACTTGATACAAAGTCATATCTAACATAAAAGCTTCAAAAGGTTAACAATAAAAGACTGCTCATTTTCATACCAAAACAGCAAATAAAAAGAGAAAATGAGTCAAGATCTTGATTTCTAACAAGGTAGAATTCAGACTAGCAAGCGTGAAAAGAAACACTTTATAATGCTTCATCTACAATTCACAATGATATGATCAATGTCACATAGGTAAATATTTTTCCTGGTACCCTGGGTTATAAAGAATATATGGGTTTTTTTTCCCCAAGTGCTTATCAAACATTTGTGAAAACTGACCGCATATTTGGTTGTGCAAAATCTCAATTCCAAAAAATGGAAATGTTAGAGACAGAATTTTCTGACTACAGTGTGATAAAACTAGAAATTAATAAAAAAATTTATAGATATCTTTCTACCTGGAAAATTATTTAAAAACATGCTAGTGAACAACTTCTAGGCCAAAGTAGAAAGATGAAAAAAAAATTGGAGAATTTCTTATAAATAACAATAATGCAATAAGAATAATGGAAATGCAAAAACAGCAGTGGAAAATTTATGGAAGTAAACATCTACATCAACAAAAGTGAAAAGTCAAAATAGATTAATTACTCAACTAAAAAAAAATCCTGAAAAAGAATTTAAAACACAAAGCAAAAGAAAAAATTAATGATAAAATCAGATATTAATGAGTTAGAGAATAGAAAACTGTAGAAATCATACATAAACGAAAAAGCTGGTTCATTGTAAAATGTGTTTTTAAAATGATACATCATTAACTTAATGGAGAAATGTGTTTTTAAATGTAAAATGTGTTTTTAAAATGATACATCATTAACTTAAAGGAGAAAGAGACTACAAATTCATATAATCAGAAATGACAAGTGGAAAGAAACCATCAATTACACTATTCTAAATTAGACTATTTTGCACAAGTATATGCAATTCAATTTTCAAATCTAGAAAAATAATTTTTTAGGAAATATGGTTTACAAAATTCAATGATGGTCAAAATAAAAACACTAAACAAACTATTTCTCATAGAAAAAACAGAAATAATTATAAAGAATTCACATGCAAGAAAGCACTAGATCTAAGGAAACTACAAAACTTTTAAAGATGTATTAACCTCAATGCTTCTAAAACAATTACAGAGCATATATAAAGGAAGAAAATTTCCAAATTATTTTTATATGGCAAATATAACACTGATAATCAAATGAAAACTACAGTCTAGTATGAATTATAAATATTTAATGCAAAAACCTTACATAAAACATTAGCAAACAGAATCCAGCAGCACAGTAAAAAATAACATATGATGTGGGATTACATAACTAATTGGGATTTATTTGAGAATGCAGTAGTGGCTCAACATAAAGAGCAAATGAACACAATTACCATATTAATAGAACTAAGAGGGGAAAAACACATTATCATCTTTATAAGATGCCTAAAAGGCATTCTGCTAAATTCAGCCACCATTCATTTTTTTCAAAAACATTAAATTACATAGGAATCTATATATTTCCATACATAAAACCATCAGTCTCCAAACCAGCATATTTCTCAACTGGTGTCACAGACTTCCCCCACAACACTATGCTCACACTCTCCACTATTACTTATACTTTATTAGCTGTATTAGCCAGCTTAATTGGATAAGAGAAAGCAATTGAAAATATAAATCTAGAAGAGGTAAGACTATTTGCAGATGATATGATTATATAACTGAAAACCCAAAAGAATCAATGGAAAATATTATAAATATTTTAAAAATTAAGTAAAGTAAGAATCTATAAAATTAAGATACAGAACACAATAGATCTTTTTTTTTAAGATTTTATTTATTTGGGGCGCCTGGGTGGCTCAGTGGGTTAAGCCGCTGCCTTCAGCTCGGGTCATGATCCCAGGTCCTGGGTTCGAGCCCCGCATCGGGCTTTCTGCTCAGCAGGGAGCCTGCTTCCTCCTCTCTCTCTGCCTGCTTCTCTGCCTACTTGTGATTTC
>NW_019154164.1:1134924-1273316 GCF_002288905.1 Enhydra lutris kenyoni | reverse complement strand
GAGCCTGCTTCCTCCTCTCTCTGCCTGCCTCTCTGCCTACTTGTGATCTCTGTCTGTCAAATAAATGAAATAAAATCTTAAAAAAAAACAACAATAACAAGTATGGGAAAACAAAGTCTAAGACACTGATGAGAGAAAATAATGACACAAATAAATGGAAAGATATTTTGTGTTCATGAATCAGAAGACTTAATTGATAAAGTGTCCATACTACCAAAGCCATCTATACAATCAATGCAATCCCTGTCGGAATTCCAACATTTTTCAGAGACAGAAAAAACTATCCTAATATTTGTATGGATGTACAGAAGACCCTGGATAACCAAAGCAATCTTGATAAAGATTAAAGCTGTAGGCATCATACTTCTTAATTTCAAACTATGTTACAAACTATAGTAATTAAACTAGTATGGTACTCACACAAAAATAGACACATGGGCTAATGGAACAGAATTCAGGACTGGGAAATAAACCCTCACATATATGGTCAACTAATATTTGACAAGGGATCTGAGGAAAAGGTAGTCTCTTCAATAAATGGTGTTGAAAAAACTGGATATTCACATACAAAGCAATGAAATTGGATCCCTATCTTATACTCATCACAAAAATTAACTCAAAATGGATTAAGGATTTAAATGTAAGACTGGAAGAAAATAAGGGCAAGGCTCCTTGATTTCTGTCTTGGTAATAATTTTTGGGGGGGATATAACACAAAAAGCACAAGCAACAAAAGCAAAAATGAATGAAGGACTACATCAAACTAAAAAGCTTCTGCACAGCAAAAGACATAATCAACAAAATGAAAAGGCAACCTGTGTAATGGGGAAAATATTTGCAAACCATATATCTGATAAAGGACTAATATCCAAAATTTAGAAAGAACTCCTGTAACTCAACACCAAAAGACAAAAGAATCCAATTTAAAAAATGGTCAGAGAACTTGAATAGAAATTTTTCCAAAGAAGACATACAGATGACCAACTAGTACATAAAAAGATGTTCATTATTAATCATCAGGGAAATGCAGATCAAAACCACAATGAGATATCACCTCATGCCTGTTAGAATGGCTATGATCAAAAACAAGAAATAAAAAATTGCTGGGAAGTATCTGGAGTAGAGAACCACTGTTGGCGGGAAGGTAAATTGGTATAACCACTATGGAAAATGGTATGGAGGCTCTTTAAAAAATTAAAAGGATAACTACCATATGATTCAGCAATCCCACTTCTGGGTATATATCCAATGGAAAAGAAATCACTATGTCAAAGAGATACCAGCACCCCATGTTCATAGTAGTATTATTTACAATAGCCAAGACATGGAAATAACCCAAGTGTCCATCAACAAACTAATGATATAGAAATTGTGGGATTATATATACATCCATCCATCCATAATGTAATATAGTTATTATGTGGCATATATATATATATATATATATATATATGAATATTATTTAGCCATAAAAAGAAGAAAATCCTGCAATTTGCAACAACATGGCTGGCCTTTGAAGGCATTATGCTAACTGGAGTAAGTCAAAGACAAATACTATATGATTTCACTTACATGTGGAATCTAAGAAACAAAATCTAAACTTGAAAAAAGAGATCACATTTGTGGTTACCAGAGGTGGGGGCTGGGAGGGAATTGAATGACGGTGATCAAAAGGTACAACCTTTTAGTTACAAAAAAAACAAGTACTGGGGATGTAATATACAACATGATGAATATAGTTAACACCACTGTATGATATTTGAAAGTTGCTAAGAGAGTGAATCCTAAAAGTCCTCATCACCTCTATGAGGGGATGGATGTTAACTAAATTTACCATGACAATCATTTTGCAACATATGTATGTTAAGTCATTTTGCCATATACCTTAAACTTATATAGTGTTGTATGTCAATTATATCTCAATAAATTGGGGGGAAAACCCTAAATAAACCTAAATGCCCTTCAAGAGCAGAAGAGATAAATTGTGGTTGCATTCATGCAATGGAATATTATGCACAGTATAAATGGATATTATATGTCTACAGCCATCAATAAGATGAATATTAAAAATATGAAAAGCATATTGCATAAAAATGCAAGTGTTATAATTCTATTTAAATAAAATTTTAAAACATTTTGGTCGATATTATACTACTATTTGGGGATACATATATATGTGGTAAAAGTATAAAAATGAATATTAAACATAAATACAAAATTCAGGATAGTGGTTTCCTGGAAGAGGGAGGAACAATAAAGGAGAAAAGGGGAACGTGACCAGAGAAGAGACACGTACACCAGAGTTTTGTAATGTATTATGTATTGAACTACACTTACTTGAAACTCAGATGCTCATTACATTATTTTTTATATCTTTGTGTCTGTCTAAAATATTACATAATATACTGACTTAATGAAGTATAAGTTGTGAGATTCTGTTATAAAGCATAGGATTAAGGGTAGACTTGAATTTAGCCAGGTCATTGGTGATCTTTCAGAGAGAAACTGGCACAGCTAGGGCCAGATGTTATATTGCGAAGAGTGAAAGAAAGACTTCAAGGTAAGGAAGTACAGGTATTGAGTACATTTTAGTTTTCTAGAAGTGTGGTCTAAAGGAGTCTATATAGTTAAAGGGTAGCAAAGGCAAGGCAGGGATTTTTAAAACAAGATCATAGGTCTAGGCTAAGGAAAAAAAATGGTTTTGAAACCTATGCATACAAAAACGTTCAAATTTTTTTTTAATTTATTTATTTGAGAGAGAGCTATCACATGTAGGCAGAGAGGCAGGCAGAGAGAGAAGGGGGAAGCAGGCTCCCCGCTGAGCAGAGAACCCCATGTGGGGCTCGATCCCAGGACCCTGGGATCATGACCTGAGCAGAAGGCAGAGGCTTTAACCCACTGAGCCACCCAGGCGCCCCAAAAACGTTCAAATTTTAACAGTGATATTTGGTGGGCCCAGAAGGTGCATTAGTTCTATATGGAAACTGATTTGCCTTGGGAAGGAGTAGAGATTCTTCTCTGAAACTCTCGTAATAATAAATAAGAGAGGAAGGCAAGGATCCAGAGATTGTGCTTGTCAAACATTGTGTATAAAAAAATCCGGGGTGGGGGGCGCCCAGGTGGCTCAGTGGGTTGAAGCCTCTGCCTTCAGCTCGGGTCATGATCTCAGGCTCCTGGGATCGAGCCCCACATTGGGCTCTCTGCTCAGCGGGGAGCCTGCTTCCTCCTCTCTCTCTGCCTGCCTCTATGCCTGCTTGTTATCTGTCTGTCAAATAAATAAATAAAATCTTAAAAAAAAATCCCTGGGGAACAAGGGGATCAATCTTTTGAGTAGGAAGTTAATAACATTGATCATACCACTGGAAATATGACTTGTAAAAATGCAAATATATATAAACAGGGTATATCATGGGTCTACCTGTTTCTCCAAATGATAAGAACATTCATGTAACACAAACAACCTATAATGATGGTATAAATTTTTCCCTCTAACACAGCATAAAAATATTTTCTGTCAGATAATTTAATTGAAAAATATATGTTAGTATTTAAGTAAATTGTGCTATTTGTATCACCATGTAACATGGTTGAATTAGCTGCCTACATTGTATAGGTCTAGAACCTCCAGAAGCCTCCATAGTCTTTTTGAGATTCTCACCCCTAGATGGTGATGCTAAGGAGCAAGGACTTCAGTAAGGTCTCTAACAGCAACCACTTGTCATCAATAGATTTTTTTCATCAGACCATAAATTGTTTATCTGTATTATAATAAATATCACTGTAACTTAAGCAACCAATTAGTAAGTACCCGAGTCTAGGATATGATTGAATATAAAAATAACAAAAGGAGCAAAGACTTAAAAAGAATAATGTGTTTAGTATTGATGAAGTTTCTAACTCATGAAACATGCTTTCAGAATTACTGTTTCAGGGCACCTGGGTGGCTCACTTGGTTGAGTGACTGCCTTCGGCTCAGGTCATGATCCCGGACTTCCAGGATCTAGTCCCGCATCAGGCTCCCACCTCCCTGGGGAGTCTGCTTCTCCCTCTGACCTTCTCCTCTCTCATGCTCTCACTCACTCATTCTCTCTCAAATAAATAAAATCTTTTTAAAAAATTACTGTTTCATAAAAAGCTAAATGTGTCTACTCAAAATTATGACTCATTATGAAGTCACCTTGAAATTTTAATGGCTCCCAATTTGACCAAGTTCCTAACTAATGTAGACTGTACCTATTGGCTCCCACCCAATGATAAGCCATGCTAGCTGGGTAGAAATACGAACCATATAAGCATGGATCTAAACATTCCTTTTCTGAAGTTGGCTTCCTTTTTGAAATGTTTGGTCTCATTTGGTAAATAGTTGAAACTCCACTTCTAAAATTAGCCTTATATTAACTGTTAGGAAAACATGGTTATATTCTGATTTTCTGCTTTCTGAGAAAAACTTAACTATGTTTGATTGGCTGCTAATGAATTGTTTTGACTGTTCTGGGTCTAGAGCAAGATTCTTTTGCCTTTTCTTGTTGCTTCCCTTCCTTACCAGAAAGGGCATCTTCAGACAATATTTGACTGGGGACACTACTCCCTCCTCTAATAAGTCACTGGTTGATGTGTACTCCTGTGTGTCACTCATCTGCGGAATAATAGTCAACATGTTTTAAACAAATAGATACCAACAACCTTCCCTTTATTATGAAGGTGTTGCTCTCTTCCAAAAAGTAGAAAGTAGGAAATAATAACTGATTATGCAAATTTCCCCAAGCATAAGAGAAAATAATTCTTTTGGCTTTCCCATTACCCCTTTATGATATGTTCTTTCTCTCTCAGATAAGGTTGGCAGCTAACAAGAGGGTGAAAAATAACTGAAATACCAAGCCTGGGTGACTGAAAAGATGATGGGACCAATTATCTAAAATAGTGAATCAGGTTAAGGAAAGAATTTAATGTGAAATTGGTGGCAGGTAGATTCTGGAAAAGACTGCTAAAGGAGAGGGTAAAGGAGTTCTTCATATGAAAATATTATCCCATAGAACTAAATCTCAGATAAGATATTCAATGTTGACAGAATATTTAGACTATCCAAAACTCATATGAATATTAAATATTGACAGAGAGAAGGTAAAAGTTAAGTGACCTTTCGGTTATTTTTTCAGTACTACAAGTAATGCTTATTATGGAGCTTTCCTCTCACAAAAGCCCCAATATTAAAGCACCACTAGAATACTTTCAAAATTCCATAAGTTGTTGGGGGGCAGGGGCGGAAATGTCAAGTTTTTGAAATAAATCAAACTGTAACTGCACATAGTTATTTTACTTTTTTTTTTTAACTTGCCATTTACTTTCATCCTCCACAATAGCATGGACCATAAGTTTCTATTTCTTAAGATAACTAGGGACGGCATTATCTTTTTATAATTTCCATATACACTCAATGAGTGTTTTCCACTTAGTAAATGCAATGCATAGAATTTGGGATATTTATTAAAATAATGTCACAAAGTTCCAGACCACAGTTCCCCCAAAATAAAAGGCTTACCTCTATGAATTAAAATTTCTTTCTGTGTCATATTATTTCTCTTGAAGCTTTATCAGCAAACTGGCTTTAAAAAAGAAAGCTGCATTGATGTTGATTTCCATAATGAAGAATATAATTTGTCTTTTAAAAGGAATGTAAATTTTCTCAACCATGAGCAAGTAGTATGAGATTTGCCCCAACTTAATTGGATTGAATTTTAAAGATAAGCCCAATAGTAATTACTAATTTTCCCAGAGTCACACTATCTGTAATTGTGGTAGCTGACAGCAGGTGATAAATGACACCAATGTTACATTTACACTCAACTGAGCAGAATTTCCAGAAAAGAGACAAGGTCTGTGTGTCCATATGGTTTCCAAAAGTTACAATAATGATGGCAGCAGTGATAAGTATAATGACAATGATAAAAATAACTCATTCATTATGCACACTGTTAATGGACAGGCACTGTGCCAGGCATTTTACCTCTGCTATCTCATGCATTTGGGTGCTCTGCTCCACATCACAAAAGACCACCAGAATTCTGTCTGAATGTGTCAGAATTTTTGGTAAGAAACCCATAATGAATTTTAAATGCCCACATTATTGACTTCAGCTCTGTTGACATAAGGTGGGTCTCATGTGAGTAGGTTTGAATTAACCCCAAACTAGCCTTTTATCATCATACAGAATTTATCCCTTAAATTTTTTTCAACTTACATACTTTAAAATGTATCTATTTAAAGTATACAATTCTATGTATTTTAGTGTATTTATTGAGCTGGACAACTATTACCACAATCTAATTTTAGAACATTTTCAACACCCCAAAATGAAACTCCATCTGCACCAATTAACAGTCAGTCCCAGTCTCCCACAGGTGCTCAGGCCTAGGCAATCACAAATCTACTTTCTCTGTATATGGATTTGCTTCTTATGGACAGTTAGATAAACTGAATCATATAACATGGTGTCCTTGCAATTGACTTATCTAACTTTAACATGACGTTTTCAAGGATCATCCATGTTGGACCATGTATCAGTACTACATTCTTTTTCATTGTCAAATAATATTCCATTGTACAGATATATCACATTTTTGTTTTATTTATGCCAATATTGGTGGGGGGAGGTTTGTGTGAGTTTGTTTTTCCAAATCAGTCAGTGTGACTTTCTGAACTTCAATTATGTGGGACTAAAAAATTAAAACTTTTAATTAACTTATTTTCTAATTTATTTTTCTTTCTAGATGGCATATGATGTATATATATTTTATATATAAATTCTATAATATATACATATTTTATAATTTTATCTCTGTGTATATATTATACATATATTCATATATTACATATTTTATGTATTATATATTTCATACATAATATAAATATACATTTATATAAATACATTAAAGTGCAAATACATGAATCCATCAGAATACTTCACATGGACATGACTCTTATTTTGGTAATTGGAAATTAGGTTTTGATTTTCTAACTGCTATTAAACTTGGTCTTAAGGAAAGGTTTTCCTAGGTGATGGTATCATATGAGACATCTAATCTTTATTGAGTGAATAACATTTTAATTTCAAATGAAATTATATATAAATGATATAAATATATAACAGGTGCAAAACTTGAAGCATAAATTGAAACATAAGTGCTGTTATTTTCTGCTTAGACTGTAAGGTCCTAAAAAGAGATAATGAGAACATGCAGAGGTAAGTTAAAAAGAAAATAAATCTTATAGCTTTTTTTTAGTTGTTGTCATCAACAGTCATGTTCTTTTTTTTTTTAATTTTTTATTTCTTTTCAGTGTATCAGTATTCATTGTTTTTGCACCACACCCATTGCTCCATGCAATCCGTGCCCTAATACCCGCCACCTGGTTCCCCCAACCTCCCACCCCCCGCCCCTTCAAAACCCTCAGATTGTTTTTCAGAGTCCATAGTCTCTCATGGTTCACCTCCCTTTCCAATTTCCCTCAACTCCCTTCTCCCCTCTAACTCCCCTTGTCCTCCATGCTATTTGTTATGCTCCACAAATCAGTGAAACCATATGATAATTGACTCTCTGCTTGACTTTTTTCACTCAGCATAATCTCTTCCAGTCCCATCCAGGTTGATACAAAAGTTGGGCATTCATCCTTTCTGATGGAGGCATAATACTCCATAGTGTATATGGACCACATCTTCCTTATCCATTCGTCCGTTGAAGGGCATCTTGGTTCTTTCCACAGTTTGGCGACCGTGGCCATTGCTCCTATAAACATTGGGGTACAGATGGCCCTTCTTTTCACTACATCTGAATCTCTGGGGTAAATACCCAGTAGTGCAATTGCAGGGTCATAGGGAAGCTCTATTTTTAATTTCTTGAGGAATCTCCACACTGTTTCTCCAAAGTGGCTGCACCAACTTGCATTCCCACCAACAGTGTAAGAGGGTTCCTCTTTCTCCACATCCCCTCCAACACATGTTGTTTCCTGTCTTGCTAATTTTGGCCATTCTAACTGGTGTAAGGTGGTATCTCAATGTGGTTTTCATTTGAATCTCCCTGATAACAGCCATATTCTTTTTATACCAAACTCTAGGTCAGATTAGAAAATGACATAAAATAAACAAGAATTTTAAATAATAATGGAAAAGTCAAATAAAACTATTTGAGATTATGTAAATTTTAAACCAAGGGTTACACGCAAAGAGATATACGGACAATGTATTATCAAAAAATAAATGAATAAATTAAAACTAGTAGTGCCTGGGGAAACATAACATATGAATAATCTGGTTTTCTTATGTTTACTTTTTGTGTGTGTGTGTTAAAAAAGGCTTCTTACACTCAATTTAAGAACTTTTACTAGGTCTTTGGAAAACTTACTCATCTTATGAAAGGGGTTTATTTTCCTCATTTGTATTAAATGGCTTTTATCATTCATATCCTTTTTGGATATATTTTGTTATGATTAACACTGCTTAGAAAATAACATCAGATCTAAACCACATAAAAAGTTTGGTTTTTACCTTAACATTCCAATGTACCAACAAAGTATATGTCTCATACTTTTTGTTATTGTTCCAATCCCCCAAATTATGACCTATTTAATTCCAATATACTTTTTATATTTTTACAACTCTTTGAAGTCCTTTATTTATGCAAGAATATAGTTTTAAGGTAAAGAGACAATGTTCTAGGACAGTGTTTTGCCAACTTGGCTACACCTTGTCAACATCTGGAAAGCTTTAAAAATTTAGGACTTCATTTACAGTCTCACAGAGTCTTATCACACTCTCAGAGAATTTTATATAATCCGTGTGATGCATGGTTTTTTGGAATCTGGATTTTTCATAGCACCCCAGGTGATTTTAACATACAACCAATGCTCAGAACCACTGTTCTAGGAGTTTACATTAAAAAGACAATTTACTGTAGCAACTTTCATGACTAACAAGATATGATATAACAATATTGTCCTACTAGCTCTTATATTCTGGGGATCCACCAGAACCAGGAATTGAAGTTAAGAGGGTGAATTCTGCCTACATGGAAACTTGTCGTTTTTCTAGAAGACCTAGAATTTCAATCAAATAACACTGAAGAGAAGCCTGGGTCTCTGTTGTTGTCACTGGTGCTGTTTAATTCACTAAAATTAAAATACTTCCTAAAAGACAAAATTCTACATAATCGTTCAGCAATGTGAAACTGTTTATAAGCACTTTCTTGGTTTGGATTTATAGGGCAAAATTCTAGAGACTTATGACTTCCTATGTGCCATCTGGAGATGTGCCACCAGATGGCATGTGGGTGGCAATGATCATATGGCTAAAATAGAAAATTTCGAATGAATTTTAGGTAACTAAATCAAAGAGATTATATCATATTTCTTCAGAGACTCATGATTTTTCTATTGAACTAGAGCTACATCAAGACAAGCCTAAAAATAAATTCAACCCTGATAATTATACATTAGAGAGTAACACCCAGTTTTGATTAAGATTTAAGTTAGTTTGCTTATTTTTAAAATGTTTTCTCAAATATTTAATATATTTGCTCACATATAAAGGGCTAATAATAAGAAGCAATAGTTCCATACTCCCCAGAAGGAACCACTTTTTTTTTCTGTTGGTTACTTACATGTTTCTTAATTTGTCTACATGATAGATGAGGATGTACTGTTTTAAAAGAAAAACAAACATATATGTAGAAGTTAGTAATGTTAAGTAAAATTTTTTAAATTGGGAAAAAAATCCAGGAAAAATCATCAAGTCAAATCAAGTTATCATCAGCCATTTCAACAACAGTACTAAATATCAAAAGAGAGAAAGGAGTAACATAGTTAAGATAATCAGGGGAAAAGGTAAACTTAGGATTTTATATTTAATCAAACTGGTTTTTCAATTTATAAAACTACACACTTATGCAAAACTATGTATGTAACAGTATGACTGGAAAGACATTCATATAAAGACTGTGGGTGGACTTTAAACTTACTTTGACCATTGAGCTAAGACTGAATAATATTGTACAAGAATAGGATATAGTATACAATGGCTATATGCTCAAACAACTTAGATATTATAAAACTATAAAAAAGAGGAAGACAGGGGTGCCTGGGTGGCTCAGTGGGTTAAAGCCTCTGCTTTCGGCTCAGGTCATGATCCCAGGGTCCTGGAATCGAGCCCCGCATCGGGCTTTCTGCTCAGCAGGGAGCCTGCTTCTTCCTCTCTCTCTGCCTGCCTCTATGCCTACTTGTGATCTCTGTCTGTCAAATAAATAAATTAATTAATTAAAAAAAAAAGAGGAAGACAATAGACAGAGCCTATGAAAAAGAAATATAACCAAATTCTTGATTCCCATAGAGTTGTGACCATGAATAAAATGATATAACTCTAAATTCTTGGGGCGCCTGAGCGACTCTGTGGTTAAGTGTTTCCCCATGGCTCAGGTCATGATCCCCAGGTCCTCGGATCTAGCCCTGCACCAACCTGCTTCTTCCTCTCCCACTCCCCCTGCTTGTGCTCCCTCTCTCACTGTCTCTCTCTTGGCCAATTAAATAAATAAATAAAACCTTTAAAAATAATTAATCAATTAATTAGTTAATTAGGGAACCAATATTCTATGACCAAAAATAAGAGCAACCTAATAGTATTCTATAAAGACACTGATAAAAGATATTTATTAAAATCAAACATTCCTAAATATTCAAAATATAGCCTACTCTTATTAAAAAAAAAACAAACAATGGGGTGCGTGGATGGCTCAGTCGGTTAAGTGTCCAAAACTTGATCTCAGCTCAGGTCTTGATCTCAGGGTCATGAGCTCAAACTCCATGTTGGGGTCCATGCTAGATGTGGGACCTACTTAAAAATAAATAAATAAATAAATAAATAAATAAATAAATAAAAATAAACAAACAATGGAAGAATAAAACATAATCTATTAAATGGTTACACACAGTAAGTGGTAGAAAATAAGATAAAGGGAAAGAAATAAAAGGTGCTCTTTTTAAATACATCTTGTTTTCTGTATTTGATTTTAGAATCATGTAAATATTTCATATAGCTATAAACAAAAAATAATTTTTAAAACCCTAGAAATAAACTATTTATTAAAAGAAACTATTTTTACCCAATTGGTGCCCACACCACACAGTAACGCACATTAAAACATTAAACAAAGTGAGATTAAAACACAGTAATATGATTGACCATCCCTAGTGAGATATAACCTAAGTAAAAATATAACTGCAAGACAAATCTTAAATTCTATTCAGCAATCATATTGTGAGCAATAATGTTAGTATTGTTATACTGAAACTGGTGTATGGATACTGTGGTAAAAACAAATGAGGGATATTTAATTCTGTCATCCTCTGTGTCTTTGAGAACTGAGATCATTGGCATTGGAGAAATAAAGATATAAGATAACAAGATTTGATAAAAATTCTGTAGACCAGTTTTGTCAATGGTAAAGGCCAAGAAACAGTGGGAAATGCAATAGCAGTGAACACCTTTAGTGGCCCAAACTTTGGTTTTGAAATACCTTTTCCCATTCAAAGGAACGAGGACCACGTGAAGAATATGTAATTCCGGGGACGCCTGAGTGGCTCAGTTGGTTGAGCAGCTGCCTTCGGCCCAGGTCATGATCCCAGCGTCCTGGGATCGAGTCCCACATCAGACTCCTTGCTTGGCAGGGAGCCTGCTTCTCCCTCTGCCTCTGCCTGCCATTCTGTCTGCCTGTGCTCGCTCTCTCTCCCTCTCTCGCTCTGACAAATAAATAAATAAATAATCAAAAAAAAAAAAAGAATATGTAATTCCGGATCAGAGGCAGGAAGTGTACAAGATGACCCTGAACAAACTTGTCCTGACAAATAGAACAAAAACAATCAGAGATAACTAGTGGTGTGGCAAAAAGAAAACAAAGACACCTATTGGTGTGTTAAAAAGTAGCGTCACAATTCAAGAGTCAGTTTGAAGAGTGTTCCACTGGCCAAAGATAGACAAAAAGAAATTGAACAATATGGATGGTAATTTCGATGGATTGAAACATGAAATATTTTCAAACTCATCAGTTGATAATACAGTCATACCTCATTTTATTGTGCCTTGCTTTATTGCCCTCTACAGGTATTGCATTTTGTTTTGTTTTGTTTTGTTTTTCACAAATTTAAGGTTTGTGATAATCCTGTTGAGCAAATTTATGGGTGCTATTTTTCCAAGAGCATTTGCTCACTTTATGTCTCTCTGTCACATTTCAGTAATTCTCACAATATTTCAGACTTTTCCATTAGTGTTGTATTAGTTATGGTGATCTGTGATAAGTAATCTTTAATGTTACTATTGTAATTATTTTGGGCACACCATGAACTACACCCATACAATGGTGAACTTAATTGGTTAATGTGTGTATTCTAACTGTTCCACCAACCAGCCATTCTCCCCTCTCTCTTCCTGTACTTGGACTTTCCTGTTCCCTGAGACACAACAATATCAAATTAAGCCAATTAATAACCCTACCATGGCATCTAAGTATTCAAGTAAAAGGAAGAGTCACTTGTCTGTCATTTTAAATCAAAAGCTAGAAATCATTAAACTTAGTGAGAAAAGCATTTTGAAATCTGAGATAAGCAAAAGCTAGGCCTCTTGCACCAGTTAGCCAAGTAGTGAATGCAAAGGAAAAGTTCTTGAAAGAAATTAGAAGTACTACAGTGAACACACAAATGATAAGAAAGTGAAATAGCCTTTTTTTTTTTTTTGAAATAGCCTTATTGTTGACATGGAGAAAGATTTAGTAGTCTGGATAGAAGATCAAACGAGCCACAGCATTCCCTTAAGCTAAAGCCTATTTCAGAGCAAGGCCTTACCTCTCTTCAATTCTATGAAGGCTGACTGACATCAGGATGCTGCAGAAGAAAAGTCTGAAACTAGCAGAGGTTGGCTCATGAGGTTTACAGGAAGAAGCCATCTCCATAATATAAAAGTGCAAGGGGAAGCAGCAAGTGCTGATGTAGAAACTACAGCAGGTTCTCCAGAAGATCTAGCTAATATCATTAATGAACATTGCTACACTAAACAACAGATTTTTAATCCAGGTGAAACAGCTTTTTATTGGAAGAAGATGCCACCTAGGACTTTCATAGCTAAAGAGCAGTAATTAGTGCCTGAATCCAAATCTTCAAAGGACAGGCTGACTCTCCTGTGAGGGCTAATGGAACCGGTGACTTTAAACTGAATCCAGTGCTCATTTCCATTTCAAAAAAAAAAAAAAATTCTAGGCCCCATAAGAATGATGCTAAATCTACTCTGCTTATATTCTATGAATGGAACAACAAAACCTGGATGACAGCACATCTGTTTACAACATGGTTACAGAATATTTTAAGTCCACTATTGAGACCTACTGCTCAGAAAAAAAATATTTCTTTCAAAATATTATTAAATTATTTTTTAGCGATAAACATTGGTTTTTTTAGACATGATGCTGTTGAACACTTACTTAATAGACTATAGTATAGACATGATGCTGTTGAACACTTACTTAATAGACTACAGTATAGTATAAATATAATTTTCATACATACTGGGAAATTTTTTAAAAGTCATTTGACTCACTTCCTTGTGATATTTGATTATTGCAGTAGTTGGAACCAACCTGCAATGTCTTTGAGGTATGCCTGTAGTAATAAAATCCATCACCATCAGAGAAACAAATTATTTTGGAAATTAACAGGCGAATTGAAAAAAAGCAACAAATATATGTCCTACTTTTCTTGTATGAAATGAACTACTCAATAATAACCAGGTAGTAGATGAGGGGAAATTTCTGTTTATAAAAATTTTCCTGTTAATAATTGAATAAAGGATAGAATATCGCCATTTTAAAACCACTAAAGAATTGTTGGATCCAGGCATTGGACATCAATGGAACCTGACATCACAAATCATGATAACAATAACAGCAACCTAAAATCCATTATGTGTTTCTTGGTGGAAGAACACACCATCACCTTTGAAGTGTTTGTGAAAAAAAAATGGAAACTTGATTAAGTTTTAAGCTTTCACTGCTAATTTACAGAAGGTACAGAAAACAGAGGGACAAAGTAGCTAAAATCACAGAGAAGTAATCCAAAAATTGAAGACAAAAGAGAATTTTCAAAGCAACCAGAGAGAAACAATACTTTAGTGAGAAAACATTGAAATATATTGAACTTTTCATTAAAAACCCATGGAGGCTACAAGGAAATGGCACTGCATTTTTCAAATGCTGGATGAAAATTATCAACCCAGAAGGCTATATCCAGCAAAAATATCCTTCAGAAATGAAGAGGAAATCAAGATACTCTCAAGTGAAAAAAAAAAAAAGAGAGAGAATTTGTCACCAGTAGATTTACTTTAAAAGAATGGCTCTAAGGATGTCCTATATACAGAAAAGAAATGATAAAATAAGGAATTCTGAAATATCAGAAAAGAAGAAAGAATATGGTAAACAAAATTATCAGTAAATACATTTTCTTTCTTCTCTTATATGTTATATATTTTATTTCATGAATAGAAGAAAATATTATAACACAATCTGATTGGCTCTAAATATACATAGAGGAAATATTGAAGACTATTTATTATGAACTAGAGAGAATAACAGGGTTTAAAAGGAGATAAGATTTCTATACGTCACTTGAACAGGTAGAATTATGACACTGTTACTCAGTGGTAAATTATGTTTGTGTAATGTGATTCTGAAAACAATAAATTAAAAAAATCTACACAAAGTGAAACACTCAAAAATGTAAAAGGTAACCAAGAACAACACAGGAATGAGAAAACAGAAATGAAGACCTGAGAAAAACACAAAACAATAAAATTTAAATTCTAATACAACAGTAATTAAACTAAATGCAAATGATCTAAATACACCAATTAAAAGACAAGGGTTGGCTCCCAACATCTTCTCACCATTGTAATCTTTTTTAAATTAACATATAATGTATTTGCTATAAAGTTGAAAAAGATCTTCAACATTTATAGCAATATTGAAGTTCAGAAGTGGAAAAATAAAAGCTCTATTCATGCATCCCATGGAACTATAATACATATTAATAAAACTCATGTTGATATGAATATTTAAGTTTACATTACATTTATTGAGTAACCTTTATGCTAATGTCATAGTGTTGTCATTTTGAGTTGTAAATGTTTCAGAATTGGTTCAGGCCTGGAAATGATTGGAAGAAGATAATACTGAATGAAGGTAAAATTTATACTGCATTGTGAAATCTCAGCTATAATAAACCATTTGATCCATTCTTTAAGATCATTATATGAGGAAATGTGAAAAAGAACAACAACTTAATACATTTGTCATACATAGTGTGATATATAAATTAGAAAATATGTTTTATGAAGTTTTTAAAAAAACGTGATGAAAAAACAAAAATTGGTTCATGTGTAGACTTTGATATGTAGGGGTGTGTGTGTGTGTGTGTATGTGTGTGTGTGCATACATGTGTGCACAAATGGGATCCTAATGTATACATGATCAGAACGTATTTTATAACTTCTTTCCTTTAATACATATTAGGACTCTTCTTTCAATAAAGATACTTAAAATCATTTTAATGGTCAAATATCACTTCATTGTGTAATATACCCATCTTTTGGTAACCAGCCCCCTAATGCTGGTCATCTGGTTTGTTTCCAGTCCTTTGCTACTATTAAAAACAAATAAAATGTAAAAAAAAAAAAAAAAGACAGGGGTTAGAAGAAGATATTTTAAAAATAACCTAACTATATACTGTCCATAAGAAATAAACACCAATGTAATGATATAGGCAAGTTGAAAGTAAAGTGATGCAAAAATAGATATAATGCAAACATTAATAAATATAGAGCAGGCATAGCTATATTAATATTGGATAAAGTAGACTCCAGAATTACCAGAGACACAAAGAAACATTGTATAATGGCAAAAAGGTCAATCTACTAAGAAGGTATAGCAAGACATAGTTTGTGTAAGCACCAAGTGACAGCTACAAATATGTGAGACAAAACATGATGTAACCAAGGAGAAAAAAAGAAAATCCACAATTATAATTGGATTTCAACACCCCTCTCTTAACAATTAATAAACCAACCCAAAAATATCAGGAAGGATATAAAAAAATCAACTACACCGTTAATCAACAATATGTAGTAGACAATTATAAAACAATGGACCAAAGAACGTAGAACACATATTATTTTCAAGTCCCCAGAAAGCACATGCCAAGATAGAGTATATACTGGGCCATAAAACAAACCTCAACATATTTAAAAGAATTGAAGTCATACAGAATATATACTCTAACCACAATGAAACCAAAGTAGACATTAAAAAAATATGAAGAAAATCCCCAAACATTAGGAAACTAAACAACACACATATAAATAACATATGAATCAAAAAGAAAGTCTCAGGGAAATCAAAACATATGATGGACTAAGTGAAAATGAAAAAAGAACATATCAATTCTATATCCATAGCCAAAACTATGAAGCTTTGAATGACATCAGCAGGAATGGCAGAGGATGAACCTCCAAAACTTGTCTCCTCATTGAAAGAAATGTAGACATTAGCAAAAGTTGTCAAAATCAACTTTTTCCAGAACTCTGAATATTAACCAAAGGCTTGCAATAATTAAGGGAGTGTTTATTCAAGAACGGAAAACTTTGTGGAACTTAATTTGTCCTAGTTTCATCCTCCTCGTCCAGGACCCTGGTAACCTTGAAAACAATCCCACCATCAGAGTAAAAAAAAAAATGGCAGCCTAATGGCGAGGTGTGTGGGAAATGGGAAGATACTGGTCAAAGGGTGCAAACTTCCTGTTTTAAAGTGAGTAAGTTCTAGAATCTAACGTACATCATAGAGATTATTGTTAACAATACTGTATTATATACTTAAAATTGCTAAGAGACTAGCTTTTAAATTACATGCACAAAAAAAGAAATGGTAAGTATGTGGGGTGTTAGGGGTGTTAACTAACAATACTGTGGAAATCATTTCAAAATATCTGAGTGCATCAAACCCACATGTTGTACATCTTAAACTCACATGATGTTGTATGTCAATTATATCTCAAAAAAGTTGGAAAAAATAATTGTATATCTATACATTAGTAATGAACAATCCTAAATTGAAATTCAAAAAAAATTTTATGAGAGCATTGAAAACAGTAATTAGGAATAATTTTAGTGAGCTTGTACACTAAAAGTTACAAAACATTATTGAAAGAAACTACAGATGTTATGAATAATTAGAAAGATATCCCATGTCTATGGCTTAGAAGATTTAATACTGATAGATAGCAAAACTATCCAAATTAAACTACAGATTCAATACAATCCTTATCAAAATTCTGGCTGCCCTATTTTCAGAAATTGATGAACTGATTATAAAAATTCATATGGAAATGCAAGTGACCCAAAATACCCAAAACAATATTGAAAGACAATGTCAGAGGACTCACATATCCAGACTTCAGAACTCACTACAAACTTGTAGCAATCAAGACTCTATTGTAGTGGCATAAAGGTAGGCATATATATAGGCATACACACACACACACACACACACACACACACACACACATAAATGGAGTAGACTCAATATTCCAGCAGTAAAATATGACATTTACAGTCAATGGACTATAGACCAGGGTGTCAAGGCTATTCAGTAGGAGGGAAAATGGTGCTTTCAACAAATGGTCCTGGAACAACTGCATATCAATATGTAAATGAATTGGGTTTGTCCCCAACTTCACACCATGTACAAAAATTAATACAAAATTTTGACAGAAATGGGAACTATAACATCAAAGTCCTTAATGTAAGAAGTAAAAGTATATAACACTATTAAGAATATAGCCATAAGTTTTGTAATCTCAAATTAGGTAATTATTTCTTAGAAATGACACAAAAATCATAAGCAACAAAAGAAAAAATAGATGAATCAAATTTGATAAAATTAAAAGCTTCTGTGCTTCAAAGGACATTGTCAATAAGTGGAAAAGACAGACAACAAAATGGGAGAAAATACCATCATATCATATATCTGATAAAAGATTTGTATCCAAAATACATAAATAGCTCTTACAATTCAAAAATAAAAACAAAATGATCCCAGTTTTAAAATGGACTAAGGATTTTAAAAGACTATTCTTCAAAGAAGATATACAAGTTGTTAATAAGCACATGGAAAGATATACATGATTATTTATTAGGAAAATACAAATTAAAACCATAATGAGGTATCACTTCATGCACACTAGGATGACTAGAATAAAAAATAATGAAACAAGTGTTGCAGGAAGAAAATGGAATCATTTTACATTTGAAGTGGGAAGGTAGAATAGTATAGCTAATGTGGAAAACAGTTTGGCAGATTCATAATAAGTTAAATATCGAGCTATCACTCCTTGACATATATACAAGAGAATTAAAAATATATGTCTACACAAAAACTTGTACATAAATGTTCATAGCAGCATTATTCATCATAGCCAAAAAATTAAAACCCAAATATCCATCAATGAATGGATAGACACATTTCACACAATGGAATATTATTCAGTCATAAAAAGGAATAGAATATACTTCTACTTTCTACAATATGGATGAATCTTGAAAACATGCTAAATTAAAGAAGCCAGACCCAAAAGGTCAAATTTGTATGAATCCTTAGATAGGAAATTTCCAAAATAGACAAATAAATGGAGATTTAAAGTAAATTAGTGTTTTCCAGAGGCTGGAAGGATGAGTAGGAAAGACCACTAGTAGAATACTAAAAATTTCTTAGAAGTAAACATTGGTGATAGGTTGAACAACTTTTTTTCAATATACTAAAAGGCACTATATTGTACACTTTGAACTTCATAATGTAATTTTTATTGTGATTTTTATAGGGTGAATTTTATAATGTGTGAATTATACCTCAATAAAAATGCTATGAAAGATTTTTTAATAAGGTGATCTTAGAAAATTAAAAGCTTAACAAAAATAAATACATTGCTTTGGAATAAAATGATAAAGTCATAATAAATAAAACAAATAATATTAACTAGACCTACCACTCAAACGTTATTAAAAAATTAATTGAAAGTTAATCATGCGCTTAAATGTAAAACAGAACTTATAAACATTTTAGGAAAAAAATGAAAGAAAATCTTTGAGATTGAGAACTGTGTATAAAGTTCTTAGACTAATACCAAAATGTATGAAAAAAGGAAAATTTGACTAATTGTACCTCATAAAAATCTAGAACTTTTTCCATCAAAAAATGTGAAGAATAAAAAAGAAAAAAACACCACAGATTGGAAGGAAATCTTTGCAAACCACATATCCAAAAAAAAAAGAGTAGTACTTAGAATGTATGAAAATTCTAAAAACTGATGTTTTTTTAAAAAATCCAAACAAGAGACGCCTGCATTCCACTCCTCCAGTGGTGATTCCAGGATCCTGGGATAGAGCCCTGCCTAGGGCTGGCTCCCTGCTCAGCGTGGGGTCTGAATCTTCCTCTCCCTTGTCCCTTCATCACTGCTGCTGGGCTCTCTCACTCTGCTCTCTTTTTCTTTCAAATAAATAAATAAAATTTTTTAAAAATCCAATCAGATAAAGGAAAAAAGACAAAGAGACATTTAGCCAAATAATAATATACCAGTAGTATATAGACATATGAACATCACTAGCCACTAGGAAAATGCACATTGAGACTATGTGAGATATCACTACACACCTGTAGCTAAATAAAAAATAAATGGCTAAAATAAAAATAGTGATAAAGCCAAATGCTGTTGAGGATGTGAAGAAACTGGATTACTCTGAAGGTGGGACTGTAATGTAATACAGCTTCTCTGGAAAATAGTTTGGTAGTTTCCAAAAAAACAAAACATGCAACTACCATATGACTCAGCAAATGCACTCCTGGGCATTTTTCCCAGAAAAAAAATGAAAACTAATGTTCACACAAAAATCTGTACATGAATGTTAATAGTAGCTTTATTCACAATAGCCAAAATCTGGAAGTAACCCAGATGTCTTTCAATGGATAAATGAATAAATGACCCTTTTACATACAGTCCATTGAGTTCTACTCAGCAATAGAAAACAAATGAGCAAAGTATTGGTATAATCAACATCTTGGATGAATATCCAATGAATTATATAGTGTGGACAAAAGCCAATCCTAAAAGCTTACTTCCTGTATGATTCCATTTTTACAACAGTGTTGAGATGACAAAAATATAGCTCCAGAACTTTTTAGTAGCTCATGGTATTATTTTTCTACTCTCTTCATGAAACAAACATTATTTTATATTTTTTAAATTTTATTTATTTTTTAATTTTAATTATTTTTATTAACATATAATTATTATTTGCTCCAGGGATATACGTCTGTGAATCATCAGCTTACACACTTCACAGCACTCACCATAGCACATACCCTCCCCAATGTCCACAACATAACCACCCTCTCCATACCCCGCCTCAAATGTGTATTTTCTGTCAAAAAAAAAAAAAACAAAACTATAGAAATGTAGAACAGATTAGTGGTTGTCAGGAGTTAAAGGGGTGTTGGAGCAGGAAGGAAGTGTATGTAACTGTAAACGTGCAAGAGGAGAGGCTCCTATTGTGATGGAAACTTTCTGTATCTCAATTGTATTAAAGTCATTATTGTGGTTGTGAAATTGTCCTATAGCTTTGTAGGAGATTACTAATGAATGAAACAGGATCTCTCTGTATTATATCTTAAAACTGCATGTGAACCTACTATTAATTGAAAATAAGATACATAATTTTTAAAAAGGAGTCTAAAGATGTATTTTTCATTTGCATTATATGAGCCTTATTTAAATGTGTATTCAAACAAAAATAAATTTATGTCATTAGTGACAATTTGGAAATTTGAACACTGATTGGACATTTGATTATATTAAGGGATTATTGTTAAAAATGTTTAGCTGTGACAGTGTTCTTTTTATGTTTAGAAAGTGTTTTTTTAGGTGAACCATGAGAGACTATGGACTCTGAAAAACAATCTGAGGGTTTTGAAGGGGCGGGGGGTGGGAGGTTGGGGGAACCAGGTGGTGGGTATTGGTGATGATGACATGGGCTTTGGTCTTTTTGACTAAACCACTTGTATAAGCTGCTCAATAAAAAGCTGAACTCTTAAAAAAAAAAGAAAGTGTTTTTTTTTTCTTTAGAGATACATACTGAAATACTTACAGAAGTAAAGATACAATGTCTGGATTTTGCTTCAAAATAACGTGATGGGAGATAATGGATGGATCAAAATGCAAGGTTTACCCTGGGTTGATGATTGCTGAAGCAGTATGATGGGTATATGGGGGTTAATATATTTTTCTCTTAAAATATACCTTTGTTAAAAAATATATAGTTTTGTGTGTGCTTAACTATGTCCATAATAAAGACATAAAATTTTAAAGAACCACAAGCAAAATCCCTATTGCTAAAATCAAGAGAGATTTTTTTTTTTTTTCAAGAGAGATTTTGAAAGTAATCTGTGATCAGGCTTTGCTTTACCTCCAATGAGTCCTGTATTATGCAAAAGTAAGCATGTACTGGACAAAAAAATTAGAAGAATGTTGCTTATAAAGGACTCTTTATAAACTCCTTATAAAGGACTCTCTCTTCCCTTTTTCTTGTACATCTTATAAATCTTGTATATATTCTTGTATCTCCTCCCTTTCTGTATATATCAGTTTCAATGTTACATAACTTATTTTCCCCATCTCTCATATCATCACACTTACCAAGTTTCCAGTTACCCAAATTCTCGCCATATTTCTTCATTTATCTTAATAATGGGTAAATGATAGGTCTATTGATAGTATTCATAAGCAGTTTAGTATTAAATTAATAATAACAAAAAGCCATATTGGAACTTTTTTACTACAGAGGACTGCCCCTTGAAAGCATGGTCTCCATGTTAGGGTTATGGAAAGGTCCTAGACCCAAGCCATTCTTAATCACCCAGATCGTTATTCTTTTCAGAGACTCAGGAAAACTATGCCAGTCTATCACACTGGGAGAGTTAACTAAGTTAGCAGTTCTAAGGAGATAAATGTACTAACAATACAGGGGAAATAAGGCAAGAAAATTTACTTGTGGTGGCATTTTCATTATAGAGCCAAATTCAACTGAATCATATTTCAAATCCTATGGTAGAGAAACACATAATTTTCTCATAATGAAGTTTACATATATAGCTAAGAACGTTTATCAAGATGTGAACCCTTTTTTATTGTTTTGCTTGAGACAGCAAGAATTCTAGTATGGATATTAAAGAATAAGACAATGTGATCTGTGCATGGGGTGAGTGATTCCTCCAGAATCGTTAAAGCTTTTGAAGATGTTGAGTCACTCTAGTCATATTTCCATAGAGAATTTAATTTCTAGCAATTCTCTGCATCATGCTACAGTGATGAATGAAATTTTCCAAAATTTTATGTTCTGAAGAACACCACTGTAGCCAGAGTTTTAGGAATGGGGTGCCAAGGGAAGTCACAATCTTGGAAAACAGATTCTATGAAGAAAAGCCCAAAAAGGGTAAACAAAGAATATAAGGGTTATGTAAAAGGACTCACTGTTTTCCCAAGTAAAGATGGATATAGCAATAGGTCATGTTAGTGACCTCTACTATGGTAAAGAAATCCATATTATTGATGAAACCTGGAGAGAACTAGCTAAAGAACTACTGCCAGTTACACAAATGAGCTGATTCCTCATAGAAGAGACAAAAAAGAGGCAATGAGTCTACGAAAAGGAATCCCAGAAGATCAGCAGAGGCTCTGAGGAGAAAAGTACACACATCTCTTTCTCCCGAAGGATTCAGGGCTTACACATGGGTTGCACATTGAAGACTCTCAAGAAGTCCATCTTGATAACTCAGTTAATTAACGATATCTCTATTCATATCCTTTTGATGTAATTTGCCATCTCTGGTCACTGCACTCCTACTATCCCCCAACTCTGTAATGGGGTGTAAAAGATTTATCACATTACATATATAAAAGTTTGAAAAGATATTTAGCAACAACTGATATTGGTTCCAATCTGAATAGATACATATCTATTCTGGGCTGTTCTACAGTGAGTTCAAGTATCTCTGCGCCCTTGAACACCACGCCAATCAACTTCTTATAGGAATATTGCATACTAGGTTAAAATTCTTCCCTTACATCAGGCAACAAATGTTGTGACATTCACTTCATCCCAGGCAACATTTTCAAAGCAGAAAAAAATATTCCAGTCAGTAGATGTTTATTGTACTTCAGATTCTGTGTCAGCCCACTTGGCCTCCAGTGTGAAATAGTTAAAAAGAAAATAGATCTTGTAGCTTTTAGATTAGTTTCAAATCACCTACATTAATGTGACAAATGCTAATCCATGGATTAAAGTACAAATCTCTTTTCAGCACATGATTCATTCCCCTTGTTTTTAGTTTCGTGCTTTTTTGTGTTCATTCCCTTTTGATTAATTTCCCCGGTAACAGATATCTCAGTCCGCAGCTTTTAGTAACCGCGAATATCAATACTATAAATTTTCTACAAGGTTTTTTCTTGCATCAACTGTGACTTTGTCAAATAACTGAATACGAAGTAACAATATAAGCAAAACATGAATACCATTGGGCATGGTCCCGTCTAGAAGAAAAGGAGGATCAAGTCCTAGAAAGAGGAAGCACAGATCGGTGGTAAGGAACCAGTGTGGCGGTCAGCATCTCAGGATTCTATCTCTGGATCTTTGTCAGCTAGCTTTTCGACCCTAACCCAGAGACTTCTTTGAGGACCTGATTCTCTGCATTTGGAAAATAACAGAGCTGGACCTCCAAAACTTTATAAGTTTGGGAATCTTTATGTTTTGATAGTATCTGATCTGGTCATTCTAAGATGGAAAATATGCCATTTTTGTCATACAGCACTGTCTGTTGTATTATCCATGTGCTTGAAGATTTTCACCTGAACACACTAAAAATGAACCAGGGGTGCCTGAGTGGCTCAGCTGGTTAATTGTCTGGCTTTTAGTTTTGGCTCAGGTTATGATCTCAGGATCATGGGATCGAGTCCCCGTTGCACTCTGTGCTCAGTGTGGAATCTGTTTGAGCTTCTCTCCCTCCATCTCCATCCGCCCCCCTTAAAATAAATAAATAAAATATTTTTAAAAATTAACTATATGCTTGGCTATGTGATAGCCATCATAGGGAAAACAAAATATGCACGAGACCCAGACCCTCCCCTTGAGGAATATGATACATGTTTTTTTTTAATATATTTCTAATGGAATACAGAGAGGATAGGCATCAGGAGACAAGTAGAAATAAGATGCTATAAAAGTAGATAAAAGAAAGAAGTTCTGTTCAGCTAATGTGATGATTAAGAACTTCATGGAGAAAGTGATATTTGAGCTGGGTCTTGAAAGGTTTTATATATGGCAAAAATGGAGAAGAAAACAGAGGGAAACTGGGTACAGAGGGGCAGGAAGCTGTGAGGACTTCCTGGGATGCCGTGAAGATTTTAGTGTGTTGAAACTGTCATCAGACTGAGAAATTGAAGGCAGGGAGAGTAGTTACGTTTTATTAGAAGGAGAAGATTTTGCTTTGTGGAGTCTGAATTGGAGATTCCCTAGAAAGCGTACTCTGGTTTTCTGGGCACGCCTATGTCAGTCTTTTCTTTATTTGTATATGGGGAAGGAGTCAAGATGGCGGAGAAGTAGCAGGCTGAGACTACTTCAGGTAGCGGGAGATCAGCTAGATAGCTTATCTAAAGATTGCAAACACCTACAAATCCAACGGGAGATCGAAGAGAAGAAGAACAGCAACTCTAGAAACAGAAAATCAACCACTTTCTGAAAGGTAGGACTGGTGGAGAAGTGAATCCAAAGCGACGGGAAGATAGACCGCGGGGGGAGGGGCCGGCTTCCGGCAAGCGGTGGAGCAACGGAGCACAAAATCAGGACTTTTAAAAGTCTGTTCCGCTGAGGGACATGGCTCCAGAGGCTTAACCGGGGTGAAGCCCACGCGGAGTCAGCGTGGCCTCAGGTCCCGCGGGGTCACAGAAGGATCAGGGGTGTCTGAGTGTCGCAGAGCTTACAGGTATTAGAACGGGGAAGCCGGCTACAGAGACAGAGCCGAGGAGTGACTCTCAGCTCAGGGTTACCTTGAACCGGTCGCAGGCTCGGTCAGCTCGGAGCGCGGCCGGAGGCAGGGTGACGGGAGTAAATCGGCGCTGTTCTCTGAGGGCGCACTGAGGAGTGGGGCCCCGGGCTCTCGGCTCCTCCGGGCCGGAGACCGGGAGGCCGCCATCTTCATTCCCGCCCTCCGGAACTCTACGGAAAGCGCTCAGGGAACAAAAGCTCCCGAAAGCAAACCCGAGCGGATTACTCAGCCCGGCCCCGGGTAAGGGTGGTGCAACTCCGCCTGGGGCAAAGACACTTGAGAATCACTACAACAGGCCCCTCCCCGAGAAGATCAACAAGAAACCCAGCCAGGACCAAGTTCACCTACCAAGGAGTGCAGTTTCAATACCAAGGAGAGCAGCGGAATTCCAGAGGAGGAGAAAGCAAAGCACGGAACTCATGGCTTTCTCCCCATGATTCTTTAGCCTTGCAGTTAATTTAATTTTTTTTTTCTTTTTCAATTCGTTTTCTCTTCTTCTGCCAATTTTTTTTAACTTTTACCCTTTTCTTTTTTAATGTTTTTTAACTAATTTATCTAATATATATATATTTTTTTCTTTTTTATATTTTTTCTTTATTTTTTTTCTTTTTTTAATTGTTTCTTTCTCTCTTTCTTTTTTTTTTTCTTTCTGAACCTCTTTTTATCCCCTTTCTCCCCCCTCACGATTTGGGATCTCTTCTGATTTGGTTAAAGCATATTTTCCTGGGGTTGTTGCCACCCTTTTAGTATTTTACTTGCTCCTTCATCTACTCTTATCTGGACAAAAAGACAAGGCGGAAAAATTCACCACAAAAAAAAAAAAAAGAACAAGAGGCAGTACCAAAGGCTAAGGACCTAATCAATACAGACATTGGTAATATGTCAGATCTAGAGTTCAGAATGACGATTCTCAAGGTTCTAGCCGGGCTCAAAAAAGGCATGGAAGATATTAGAGAAACCCTCTCGGGAGATATAAAAGCCCTTTCTGGAGAAATAAAAGAACTAAAATCTAACCAAGTTGAAATCAAAAAAGCTATTAATGAGGTGCAATCAAAAATGGAGGCTCTCACTGCTAGGATAAATGAGGCAGAAGAAAGAATTAGTGATATAGAAGACCAAATGACAGAGAATAAAGAAGCTGAGCAAAAGAGGGACAAACAGCTACTGGACCATGAGGGGAGAATTCGAGAGATAAGTGACACCATAAGACGAAACAACATTAGAATAATTGGGATTCCAGAAGAAGAGGAAACAGAGAGGGGAGCAGAAGGTATATTGGAGAGAATTATTGGAGAGAATTTCCCCAATATGGCAAAGGGAACAAGCATCAAAATCCAGGAGGTTCAGAGAACCCCCCCTCAAAATCAATAAGAATAGTTCCACACCTCATCACCTTATAGTAAAATTTATAAGTCTTAGTGACAAAGAGAAAATCCTGAAAGCAGCCCGGGAAAAGAAGTCTGTAACGTACAATGGTAAAAATATTAGATTGGCAGCAGACTTATCTACAGAGACCTGGCAGGCCAGAAAGAGCTGGCATGATATATTCAGAGTACTAAACGAGAAAAACATGCAGCCAAGAATACTATATCCAGCTAGGCTATCATTGAAAATAGAAGGAGAGATTAAAAGCTTCCAGGACAAACAAAAACTGAAAGAATTTGCAAATACCAAACCAGCTCTACAGGAAATATTGAAAGGGGTCCTCTAAGCAAAGAGAGAGCCTAAAAGTAGTAGATCAGAAAGGAACAGAGACAATATACAGTAACAGTCACCTTACAGGCAATACAATGGCACTAAATGCATATCTCTCAATAGTTACCCTGAATGTTAATGGGCTAAATGCCCCAATCAAAAGACACAGGGTATCAGAATGGATAAAAAAACAAAACCCGTCTATATGTTGCCTACAAGAAACTCATTTTAAACCCGAAGACACCTCCAGATATAAAGTGAGGGGGTGGAAAAGAATTTACCATGCTAATGGACATCAGAAGAAAGCAGGAGTGGCAATCCTTATATCAGATCAATTAGATTTTAAGCCAAAGACTATAATAAGAGATGAGGAAGGACACTATATCATACTCAAAGGATCTGTCCAACAAGAAGATCTAACAAGTTTAAATATCTATGCCTCTTTATTTGTATATAATTCACTGTATTATTTAAAACAAACTCCACTCGACGTTCAGACATTCGTTATTATAAAAATACATGCAAATTTTTGCATAGATAGCCAATTTTTTATTTAGTCCTTCAAAAACAAAGTGTGACGTTGATGAAATGAAATAAGTATGTGGAGGCAATTCAAATTCCAGAAACGTTTGGTATAAACAAAGTGTGATATCTATTTTCCATGGCAAAAATTGTCTATGTTAAGTCACGTGGGATGTTATTTAGTCAAGCGTATGGTTAAGAATATCATTTCCTGTCATTGCTATTTTAAAATCTTTAGCCCTCTTAGGTTAATTAATACTTAGTGGCACAGATTTTTTTGAAGCAGTTTGCAACTCAGGAGCCCTAGTCATTCTGTTCCCCCAGCATGCGGTAAAGTTTGCTTCACTGCAGTGAAGCAGGCCGCCCCAAAATTAGAGGAAAGCAATCATCTGACTGAAGTTTAACGATATCCTACACATGATTAATTGTGTTTCGTCTTGCATTCCATTGGGCTTAGAATTCGGGGAGATCTCATTTTCCACGTTCTTATTCTGCATCATCCTTTTGGAAAACTGTCATTCTGCAAATTTATTCAGTAAGCACGAGCCTATTCTAAGGCATATACACTATTGCCCCACTCTCTTTAAAGATGAATTACCATTGCTTCCTTTATTCTGGTCACGCGGTCTAAGAATTTTGTGGGAGAATACGTCAAATGATACCTGCCTTTGTATGTCCTACAAACCACAGAGATGTGGAGAGCAGAGTCTTCCAGAAGAAGATAGGCCCATGCACATGTGTGTACAAGGATGTATGTGCACATGCGAAGTGCATGGGCCTATTTGATCATGTCCTTTCTTCCATTTAACTCTAGGCCCTTAAGTTAGGTTTTCAAACAGTACAACTCCAAACTTCTGAATAAGTTTATTTGGATAGAAGCGCAGTACATTCAGCACAAAAGGGAAGAAGAGGGGCCATGGGAGACAAACACAGAACGGATATTAGTCTTGTGGCCCAAACATAACCTCTAAGTCATCTGATGCTACAAACCACAGAGATGTAGAGCACAGAGTCTTCCAGAAGTAGCCACCTTATAGGTGCTTTTGTTTTCCACTTGTGTGAAAACCCAGGCTTTCAAGAATGAATCTTCTAAACTTTAAATGCCTCCAAGCATCTGAGAGCTCACAAGCTATAGCCAGAATGGTCTGAATTTAGGTCAGGGTCTCTCTTTGAGAGAGGATACATTTTTTTTTTTTTTGTCTCCTTTGTACTGTTTTGCCAAAACTTGAAACTGTTAAAATGCTTAGAATTTAAAATGACAGATGTTACAAGAAGGAGCTTCTGAGAAGCTCATGTATCGTCTTTAAAATCACTGTCTCTTTTAACTTAGATTGTGTTCATTGTTATATTGAGACGAATGTTTACAGTTCTATGGATTTATTGGAAGAGGTCCAGAGTGCCACATCATTGACAACTTAGGAATTATTGAATTCCAGTTCAGTATACTTCTCAGCCTCTGTGGCAGTTTTAAAAGGCCTTAGGCACAGAAACGAGTAACTACTGAATGTCTGCTAAGTGGAAAACATTGATCTGAGCACTGAAGTCGAGTGGTACGGAATGAATTTCAGATGCAGTGTTCTCCAGGAACTTACATTCTGAGTGAGATCATGACACAAACATCTTTGAAGGGATATCTATAATTTCGGATAATATATGTTAAGTACCTAGATGAGTAGTAACCGTAAGTTCTATTGGAGATCCAAGGAAGCACAAATGATAGTCATAAAGCTAAGAAGGTAAAAACACGTCAGAGCAGAGCATAGAGCAGAAATAAATCCCTTTGTCCCAAGGATTGCTGTAAGGAAAAGGATCGGATTTCAACTTCAAAAGGTTGAAATGCTATGTATTTAAAAGAAGTAGATTCTTTTGTGAACACCTAAATAAGTAATGGCATCAAGTTTCCAGACACTGGAGCCCAGAGTAAACAATGATTACAAGGCATAGAAAAGCTTTACTATCTTTAAGCAGCTTGGGTTATTTTTGTGTGTTAAGAAAAAAAAAAAAGCAGATTATCTTCCATATCTGAAAAAAATTGGTAAAACACACTTGGTTCATATTGTTAATTATTTTTTGCTAGAACCCACAAATGGACAGGTATATGAAATACTTCACATTTTCTTTGATGCTGTCTCAAAAGGCTTAAACAACTAGGCCTAGGGCAAACATAAAATTTAATAGAAGACTTCTTGTAATTCTAAATACTCTTTCCTTAAGTTTTTATTCAAAATTCTAGTCAGTTAACAAGAGGAGTTTCGGGTATATAACATAGTGATTCAACACTTCCATAGAGTACCTGGTGCTCATCACAAGGGCCTTCCTTAATCCCCATGACCTATTTCCCCCATCCCCTACCCACCTCCCCTCTGGTAACCATCAGGTTGTTCTCTATAGATAAGAGTCACTTTCTTAGTTTGCCTCTTAATCTTTCTTTTCTTTCCGTTTGCTCATTTGTTTTGTTTCCTAAATTCCACATATGAGTGAAATCATATGGTATTTGTATTTCTCTAACTTATTTCGCTTAACCTAATATTCTCTAGTTCCATCCATATCATCACAAATGGCAAGATTTCTTTCTTTTTTATGGGTGAGTACTATTCCATCGAACATATATACCACATCTTCCTCATCCATTCATCAGTTGATGGACACTTGGGCTGTTTCCATAATTTGCCTATTGTTGATAATACATCCCTTCAGATCAGTATTTTTGTATTCTTTGGGTCAATACCTAGTAGTGCAATTGCTGGATCATAGGGTAGTTCCATTTTTACATTTTTGAGGAAACTCCACACTGTTTTCCAGAGTAGCTGCACCAGTTTGCATTCCCACCAACAGTGTAAGAAGGTTCCCCTTTCTCTGCATCCTCGCCAACACCTGTTGCTTCCTGTGTTGTTAATTTTAGCCATTCTGACTGGTGTGGGGTCATATCTCATTGTAGTTTTGATTTGTATTTCCCTGATGGTCAGTGATGCTGGGCATCTTTTCATGTGTTTGCTGGCCATCTGGATGTCTTCTTTGGGAAAATGGCTATTCACATCTCCTGCCCATTTTTAATTGGATTATTCATTTTTGGGGTGCAGAGTTTTGTAAGTTTAGAGCACCAAATCCCCTACTTTCCTCAGCTCGGTAGATGGCTGCCATGTCTATCCTACCTCAGCAGAAGTCTGGGGATTTATTCTCTGAAGAAGTCTAACTGCAGGATACCAGGCACATACCCTAGTACCAACCCTAGTCCTAACCTTAAAAATAAAATAAAATAATAAAATAATAAAACAAAATAAAAGCTAAGGTGAGTAAACTTTAAATGAAGTCTCTTAGGCAGTTGAGAATTCAATTCTCTCACCACTTTGAGATAATCCTCTAGTATAGGGTCAGCATCAGAGCCCAAGTACAGATTCTATCTGCTTGGCAAAATGTGATTTCATCAAAGGTGATTCCATTAAAATTTCTGTTACATTTGGCAAAATTTAGTCCCATTTATTCTTGGGAGAAGTCCAGGGGAGGCATGTACTTAACCAAATATTCTTTTTGTGTGTTACTACCTTCTGATGGTGTCATGTTTTCCCAGCTTAAGTTACAGCATATTGATTTTTGTGTTGAACTATCTAATCTTCACAGACAAAACAGCACAAAAGAAATTAAATTACATTTCAAAGTGATGATACACTTTTTGAAAAAGCTATGGAGACATATCTTATTTCCTCAGAAGCAGAACGTTACTGAAAATCTAGAAGTGTTAAGAAAGGGTCCTCCCTGTCGAAAGAATTTGTCTCACTCAGTTTAGAGATACCTTGACTTATTTAAATTTCAGTCTTTTTTAAAATTTTTTTAATTTAAATTCAATTAATTAATTAGTTCAGAGGTAGAGTTCGGTGATTCATCAGTTGTATATAACACCTAGTGCTCATTACATTACATGCCCTCCTTAATGCCCATCACCCTGTTATCCCATTCCAATTTTCAGTCTTGAACAAAATTTTTTAAGTGCATCCAGTTCTGCAGTTGTAATTCTTTAAAAAAAAAAAAAGAAAGAAAGAAACGATTTATTTATTTTAGAGAGATCCAGAGAGTATGGGGGAGGGACAGAGGGAGAGAGAGACTTAAGTAGACTCTGCACTGAGTGTAGAGCCTGACACAGGGTTCAATATCAGGGGCAGCTCAATCTCACAGCCCTGAGATCCCAACCTGAGCCGAAACCAAGAATCAGTTGCTTAACTGACTGCACCACCCAGACTCTCCATAATCCTTTTTTAAAAGAAAAAGGTTAGCTCAGTTATCTCCAACTACTGCTTCCCTAAAGGGCCAACTATTGCTAAAACTTAGAAACTAATAAAGCAGAAACATTAGCTCTTTTTAACAATCCCTAGGTACAGCAAGAAGCCCAGAGGTAAAGCAAACATTGTTAAAATACAATGTTCCATTTTTGCTTCATTTTTTCCCTTAAAACTAATTTATAAATTCCTAACTGTGGGTACTTTATCTTTTCTGCAAGCTAGAACACACTACAGATATTAACAGTGATTACTGAATTAAAATTACACATACACAATGTCAGTATCTGTATAAATAGATATGCTTTAAATCACTACTCTTCTCATCCCTGAGAATGAGCAAGAAGACTAATAAAGTCCCCATCGCTGTATTTGTATATCTGTTGTCACCATGGCAACTAAGCCATGGTAATTCTCTTCTTATGAATGTGATGAAACACATAATATCATAGAAAGTTAGGGTTTTGAGATCTTGCTATCCAACAACTTCCTTTAAAACAGGCCAAATGAGGGCACTTGTTATGACAAGCACTGGCTGTTGTATGTATGTGATGAATCACTAAACTCTACTCCTGAAGCTAATATTACACTATATGTTAACTAACGAGAATTTAAATAAAAACTTGAAACTATAAAAAAAATAAAAGAGGACAAGTGATCTTCCTAAGGTTACAGAGAGAAAAACTGAGTTTTTTGGCCTCTAGTCTACAACTCATTTAATTACATTATTTTCCATTACAAAACATTTAGCAATTAACAAATTTAGAATTCATGAAATTTTCAGGAAACATATTATTCCATTAGCAACTCTCAGTCTGACTCCCCTCAGGCTACTTATTAAATGGAAGCACTTGCCAATTTTCTCATTTATTCATGCATTCATGCCACAAATATTTATTAAACCACTATCTATGAGATAGATAACGTTTTTGATACAGGACTGAACAAGGCATATTCCCCTGCCCTATGTATCTTTAATAGTAAATGAAATGGTTGCTTCATTCAATTTTTTTCCCACCAGCTTTTTAAGTGCATGGAAAAAAACTAATGTTCTGGGAGCTTCTAAAATTCCTAGTTGAAGTGTTTGACTTTTTCTTATATTAGAGGAACTAGTATCAAACTAACTCTCTTGCCACAAAACATAAAGCTACAAAACAGAAATATAAACAGCTTTTTGAAGGTTTCAGAAAAAGAATAAATAAAACTACTACTTGAGGAGTCACTTTCCAGAGAGCAGAAAAATACATTATGGTGATCCCTGAAATCTCAGTTTATTTTCCCCTTAAATTATTTTCCAATTAAATGTGTGGGATATAGAGGCTAAAGAAAAAATCCTACATTATGTGGCAATCTTATTGATATCTGAGATTATGTCATCAGTGTCATATAAGGATAAGGTAAAGGGTAGACTAAAAAAATGCCAGGTAATAATTTCTTAGACCTTCCCAAATTGGACAAAAGATGTAAACCTACATATTCCAACAAGCTGAGTGAATTTCACACAGGAAAATCCAAAGAAAGAAACATCAAGACACATCACAGTAAATTTAATAAAAAACTAAGGACAAATAAAAGCTTTTCAAAAAGTAATGGGAAAAAAAACAACAGCTTAGGATGGGGGTTGGGGGGAACACTTTGAAAGGGGATTTCTCATTGGCACAACAGTTTTCAAATACTGAAAGAAAACTGTCACTCCAGCCTCCTACAGCAAGAAAAATACCCTTCATGAATGATTGAAAATGAAGATATTTTCATATAAAGGAAAACTAAGAGAATTTGTTGCCAGTGGATCTATAATAAAGAATGTCTAAAGGAAATGCACTACGAAAAGAAACTATAAAGGAAAAAAATTTGGAATGTACAGGACAAAAAGAATACAGTATGCAAAAACATTGATTAAATACAATAGACTTTCCTTCTCCACTTGAGTTTTCTAAGATATATTTAAGGATCGAAGCAAAAATTGTAACACTATCTCAGTCATTCTAAATGTAAGTAGAGTAAATTTTTAAGACAAACATAAACAAAGAAGGGAAGACGGATGTAAAGGGAAGCCAAGTTTCTGTATTTCATTTGAATTTGTCAATGACACCAGTAGAATATGGTAAGTTATTATATGAAGTAAATACCTACAGCGACTACTAAAAACTATACAAATATGCAAATTTAAAACAAGACAGATCAATCAAAATAACATTCTAAAATTGCTTCAAGTACCAAAAGAAAACAGGAAACAAGAAAAAGGAAAAAACAAAAAATAAAATGGAAATCTTAATCCTTTACATATCAACAAATGCATTAAAAGAAAATGGTCAAAATACACCAATAAAAAGAAATTAAAACATATGCTGTCTCCATTATACTTCCTTTAGACCTAACCATAGAAAACAAATGAAAGTAGGTGGATTTTATAGATAGATAGATAGATAGATAGATAGATAGATAGATAGATAGATAGGTAGATATAGATAGATCATGAATATATTATATATCTATATATCTATAGATAGATAGATCATGAATATATTAATCAAAAGAAAGCCAAAGGAAACTGTTTCCATAGTAGTGTCATAAAGATCATCACAGACATTCTTATCAGTGGAAAAAAACATAATTGATGAAAATTTTTAAGAAGCTTTGTAAATTATACTGCCACAGAAACATTAATTTTAACAGCCATTGTGGACAGGAATACCCCTGTGGGAACCCAAGAGTGCAGTGAAAAGATTCCAGCAGCCTGTTTGTGCAAAAATTCTGAGACTAGATGCAAGACTTCAAGCAACATGAAGAAAAGAACAGATTGACCTAACTAATGTCACCTTGCTCCCAAGGCAGCATAGCTCTGTGCTACAGGGCTGCATCAGCCTCAGAACTTTGCCTGTGAAGCCACTTCTGGCTTGCCCCATCCAGATCACTGACAGTATAGTGCAAGGCTGAAAATAGCCTGAGGGAGGCTAGGAGCAGGGAAAAGGGACAGTGTCTCACAATAACCACAGCATGGATCTGAAAATCCAACCACAACCCTACTAACTGGTTCACAGATCCTTCTAAGAGGCTGTGCCATGAACCCCAATGGACACCTTATCTGCAGCCCCCCATAAGGGGCTGACCAGTGCCCCCAGCACTCTGTGCATGCCCCTAAAACAGCACATATGAGCCTCCACATTTAGTGTCCACATGCTTCACAGATGGTGAGAATGAGCTCCACAGAGGGAGAGCACAAACTCCCAAAACACACTGACACTCTGAAGGATCAGGAGAAGGCACACACCTTAAACACTTCAGGGCACTCACTACCTTGGGAAAAAAAAAAAAAACAGGAAGATTCTTGATACCCAGCCTGATTTTGTGGGATTGAGAGAAGGCACAAAATTCCAAGACTTCTCCCTACAAGAGAGAATAAGAACACTGGGACAAGCACATCCATAGAAAATGTGATCTAAAGTAATCACTTTCCTAAGCATAGAACATTTAAAAGTAATTCACCTGAGTCACTCTGAATTTGTGCCTTCAAGATTTTAGCAGATAATCTGCAAAAGCATCTTATTATTGCAACATGCAAAAGAGGATTATTATTTCCCAAGAGATGCTTAAAATATTTTAGGCTCCACTAAGTGGAGTTTATATCTTGGAATCTCCATTGCTCTTAATTGAAAACTCTAGTTTATTAGAATGGTTTTGGTATGCTAAACCCCAAGCATGGTTAGTTCTGGTGAACTGATTTCCTGAGAATATAAGATGAAAGAATTTTCTCCCTCTTTTCCACTCAAATCTCAACTCATTTGATTTTGGTTGTAATAGTTTGAAATAATAGGTATTTCATTGACCTTATTGTTCATTTACTGCAATCCTTAAGATCCTGAACTCCTGACAATATATCACATTGTCCCACCCAGTAGGAAATGATCATTTGGAAAGGCTCTAAACAAGATGGGCCTGTATCAAAGTAGTAAATAAGAAACTGGAGTTGAATTTTGATCAGTTCCATTGGGAATAATTCACATTTGGATGATTCTCAGAGTTTTTGGATTGTATGCCTTATGCAGCTAATGAATTTCCTAGTTGGGAATGAATCATAATAGTAATTCATAGATATCTGTTAAAACTTAATGCTCCATCCACTCAAGAATTATTCCAGTCAGGCTCCAATGAGGCAAGTTAAAATACAAGAAGAGATTAAGCCAAAGCAAGAGAGAACAAACCAGATCAGATCACGAGGCAGTTCCATATCCAACTGATGAATATGCTTAGCTTTCTTCATTTATATTTCTCTTTATAATACCATACAATGGTCCCCATACTGAAACCTGAAATCATAGTCTCCCAAATGGTAGTCTATGAAGTATTCTTTTGTCTTTCCATAGTGAAATGTTTAAAAAACTAACATAAAATTTGTCAATGATTACTCTCTAAGTTAGACAATTGGGGAAATGGGAGCCCACTGACATCAATTAATGTGTCAAAATCATGTGGCTGATGAGGAAGACATTCTGATTCCAGTTTCCTACTTTTTCTGTCATTCTATCTGCAAATATTTTATTCTTGTAATGCTGTAAAAGACTTGAATATAGCATATGTCATTAATGATAACTGTACATTGCCTGGTAATGGAAGAATAAAGAAAAACTATTTTCTACAGATATCACTATTTCTTTCAAGAAGTTGTATATATCATTCACTACAAAAGTTCAGGGCATATTTACTGATAAGTTTATTGGATAAAGTTGAAATATGATTAATCAGAGAGCATTAAAAATAATCCATAGATATTAGTGGTGGAGAGTTTGTGCAAATCTGTTGAACTCCATTTTGTCTCATTTTGAACATTTTGGGAGATTGAACTGTGAGTTTATGTTGACTCACAGGCAGACCACAAATGCTTCCCGAGGAAAGCCTGTGTACCACCCATGCTGAGTTTTGAAATGTTGACAGGTCTGCCCTTCATTTCAATTTGAGTGCATAGAAAGCTAAGAAAGTCAATTAAAATTACCGCTCACAGGAAATGCAAGCAGCAAGGTTGACTAGCTGTGAGAAAGCCAGAATTATTCAAATGGAATGTATTTAATAGGGTTGTTGGCTAAGGAAGAAAAAGTTAATGCCAATTTTTAAAAAATAATTATATGAATTGGCAGAGAGCACTACCATGTAGTGCTAAGCAAAAAAAAAAAAAAAAAAAACCAGAGAGAATTCAACATTCCCATTGTGTTCTCAATTGCAGCCTTTCAAAATTGGGTATTATTTTGCTTGGACAGAATATCGCTGCCTATGACTAGTGGTTAACATTTAAATAGCTTTCTCCTGGACCTGCTTACTGGGGCATATGTCCTGATAATCACTAGGGTTGTGCAAGATGCTGATAGCAATCTCTAATAGAACACTGTAATTGGACAAGGAGGAAAGTCGAACTGATGTGTACATGGAACTGCTATATGGACCAGTGGTTCTCAGAAGACTTGGTTCTCAGAAGACTCTATTCAGTGTCACTGAATAGACGATACATCCTTACCATTGGGAATACCATTTGGAAAAGGAGGAAATGTTCATTCACTCCAAGTGTAGGGGTGGAAGAATTTGTCCTCTAGCCTTCTAGGTTTTTTGTCTGGTCTTTTAATTAAATTGACATAAGACAAGTTAACGGGAGAAAAATAAGTTGAATTACATACACTCAGGACCTTCACCAAAATATGAAATCCAGAGACAGGCAATTGAGGTATATATGGCATCCCAAGCTAGGGAGAAGAGGGTAGGGGTCTGTGCTTCAAAGGGAAGGAGGGTAATTCACAGGATGATAAGAAGAGCAGATGTTTGGTAATTAGATGTTTGTCATGCCATGCAGAGACAATGGGACACAGAGAGGAATGTGAACGGGTCCTGCTGAGTGTCCTACCAGCTTACCACACTGGCCAGTATACTTTTTAGTTACCTCTGGTGATAGTTTTCCTGGACCAGGCCATCTATCTCGATTATTTTAGGCAGTTAAGGAGGAGATAAAACTCCCTGAGTTTTTTGGGCCTTCATTGACTTCAACTACATTTGAAAATCCTCAAAGTCATCTGTCCACCTGCCAATGTGGCACATTTTAGGGAGACTCATTCCAAACCCCTTTGGAAGCAAACCACAATTTCATATCAAAGAGAGCTGTCCTGACTGTAACATTTGTAATTAAGAAAGGAAAATCAGATTCTTGATTTCAGGAACTTACTAGCAAAGCATTTATCTAATTCTTCCACTTAATAAGCTAAATAAAATAGCCATTAACATAGAGTGGGTCACATGCATAAACTGATTTTGATGATTATGGCCAAGACTGTGTGGTGGAAGAACAAATTTTGTCTCTATTTATTCCTAGCCTGGCAAACGAAATGGAAATATATGCTACAAATAAAGTTAATTTGAAAGAGAAATTTTTTTGTGTGTATGCTGTGTGGTCTGAAGTACACTATGTAAAATATGGAATCTGAGTTACCCATTACCTCATTTTGGAACATACAACAGAAAACAGGTGCAGATACTGCCCAAATCATCATTTTTTATGTTTAAACAGTTATTTACTTGCATTAATGGTATGCGCCCTTAAGATTTATTTTATTGTTTTATTTTCCTCAAGATTTTATTTATTTGAGAGAGAGAGAGAGAGAGCACACAAGTGGGGGAAGGGGCAGAGGGAGAGAAAGAAGCAGACTCCCCTGTCCACCATGGGGCTCCATCCTAGGACCCTGAGATTGTGTCCTGACCTGAGTTGAAGGGAGACACTTAACTGACTAAGCCACCTAGGTGTCCCCAGATTTTTTTTTAATTGCAAGGCCTTGCATCTCATTGCTTTTTCCAACTTACAGATAGTTAACCACAGAACCAAAAGTCAGAAAGGAAAGTCAAGTCAAGGATCTGGTGAAAATTGGTCTCAAAACCTCAACAGATTTCCTTTTGTATTTTTTCATATATGTGGAAAAGTTGTTTACATAAAATAGCCCTAGTTCACAAATGCACTGTTAAAGACAAGAAGAGCACCAGCCTCCATGGCTCTTTTCTGTCTCTCTCTCACATCCTTCCTCCCTACACAAGCACACAAAACACACCCACACTCATCCCCAGGATCACATTGCTGGACCAATAATGTATCATGGATTTTATAATTCTGATGTTTATGGGAGATTAATATATCCTTGCACTATGTTTTCTGGTCCTGGAAACAAAGCCAAAATTATTGTTTTTTTAAAAATCAGTTTAGAAAATTAGATAGTTCTAATCTATATCTGCATATTGCTACAGAACATGTATCAATATACCAAAATAGAAAATGAATTTTAATTTATTTTGATCATCAAGGTAATCATATTCTTCATTAATATTCCAGATGTAGGTAAATCTTATCCCATAGGACTTTGGCATCCTACATGTCACACTTTCAAAATATATTGTCTAAATATCTTGTGACGTCTATGGAAATGTTTACTAATGGGGGCTCACATGAATGGATGAATGAATGAATGAATTTTGATGGTAGATCAAGTTTCCCCTCTAATGAACAACAATAACCATCTGTTCCTAAATCATATTGCATAATGCCTTACTTTATCTGGGTGTAGTATATAATCTAAATTTACTCCAACTGCAAAGAAAATCTAAATTTTTTAATTTCCAAATTTTTCAGTGTGTCTTAGTTATTTTATAGGGTGCCTGTTTATAATTTCAAAATCACCAGGACTATGCAATGGCAAAGAAATATTAGGAGAAGATATTAAAGTTTTTAAACAGATTTTGATCATCAAAATTCAATCTTGGAAATTGTTTCAAGACACTTATGCTACATTAAAAAAGAAACGTCTCAAAAATTCTACCTGGTATGTTTGTTAGTAGACCAAGTCATGCTCACATTCTGAAGTACTTTGGTTTTGCTCCAGGTAAAGTAACAACAATGAGAGAGAAAATTAGATTAGCCAGATAAAACAATTTTTTCAGAATATGTGGACTTCATGTGGAAAACCTATATCATATAAATTTAGATTCTGATACTTAATCTATAGATTAACTCTTGTTGCAAATATTACCAATTGTATTCAGAAGATTTTGATTTTTTAAATCATATTTGGGATTATTACACTAATGGCTAACACAGGTAAATATTAGATATGTCTTGAGAGAAAATCAGCCAGGGTTTTGTCTCAGAACTTGTCATTAAATTTTTGAAATATTCAGCTTGGTTCATCCTTGGTTCCTGGTTATACCGGAAAAGGCCAAATGATCACCCCAAGAAGATGTCACAGGGACTCAAGCCAGAGCTATAGGCAGGAGGGAGGAACGAAAACAGAAATCAAACACCAGGTTTTCCTGCTTATCTCTAGCTATCTTTTGAATAATTAATATAGACTGTCACAAAATCAATATGCATCTAGGAATTCCTGTTGTTCTCTTTAAAAATTAGCTAATAGAAGAACAAAAATTAATACATTAAAAAAAACTCTCTAGTTTTCTAAATAGAGATTCCATTTTCCCCAAGCATTCATTATTTCCATATGTTTAAAACAGCTTCTGGATTAGGATGATTAACATGGTTAATGCTGTTTCTAACGAGGTGTCTATGGTCTATGTGTGTGTTTGTGTGTGTGTGTGTGTGGCGGTGGGGGGTTTTTTGTTTTGCCTCCAGAATCACTCAGTGTGTGTTAATAGCCACAACACCAAATTACCTTTCAGTGAAATGCTGTCAACTAAATTTGTTTCTAGTCAGCCTTAACTTATGTTCTAGCTTACCAGAACTTTAAAACACTCACAGAGTTCAGAATCATTGATCTGCAATTACTTCATGCTATTCCTGAATATAAACGTTCGAAAGATGTTCAATCTTTTGCAAAGTTAAAATCAGAATCTTCTTGTATGTGATAGCAATACTGGGTGTAACTCTCATCAGTGTTTGCTAATGTATGTGTAAAAGTTGATAGTGAGGACATGCGACTCACAACAGAAAAGATGGCAAACACTGGGCTGGGTGCCAGTTGTGGTGTGTGTGTCAGGGGTGGGGTTAACATTTCTTTTTTTTTTAATATTTTTTTAAACTTTTTTTTTTAAAGATTTTATTTATTTGGCATAGACAGAGATCACAAGTAGGCAGAGAGGCAGGCAGAGAGAGGAGGAAGCAGGTTCCCCGCTGAGCAGAGAGCCCACTGTGGGGCTTGATCCCAGGACCGTGGGATCATGACCTGAACTGAAGGCAGAGGGTTTAACCCACTGAGCCACCCAGGCGCCCCTGGGGTTAACATTTCTGAAAGGAGTTTCGTTTGTATTTCTCAACAGTTTGTGAAGGAATAGACCTTAATGAAGTCTTTTAGCAAAGCTGTATCTCCTGGTTTTTGAGTGATGGTTTGAACTGTGATGTTAAATAATGCCTTTAGGTCCTTGATCAGAAATCACCCTCCAGGGGCGCCTGGGTGGCTCAGTGGGTTAAGCCACTGCCTTCGGCTCGGGTCATGATCCCAGGTCCTGGGTTCGAGCCCCACATCGGGCTTTCTGCTCAGCGGGGAGCCTGCTTCCTCCTCTCTGCCTGCCTCTCTGCTTACTTGTGATTTCTCTCTGTCAAATAAATAAATAAAATCTTTAAAAAAAAAAAAAAAGAAATCACCCTCCAAAATTAAGTTGATACAACTGCATCTGTTGCTACAAATAAGAATGTTAATTTCCTTTGTTAACATTTTGAATTTAGTAAATGAAGACAGGGAAAAAAAATCTACGGATAATCAAGATGTGTCAGGTGGAAAAGAACAAACTGAGAATTTGCATGTCTAAAATGACTTTTGGAATACTGATAGTGCATAAACTATCTTTTAAATAAAAAGATATTTATGGAAAGAATTTATTTTGCTGGGAAAAAGTGAAAATTGGAAATTTATTAGAAAATAATTTGAATTCTCTTTTCCCTTCAACTGTTAAGAATCAGGAGTTCTTAACTTGACATGACAGATTCCATTTTTCTATGTATATCCCAAACTTCATAAGTGAGTGAATTGTGGCTGATTGAAGGGCTGGCTTTACATATTTTGATCAAACAGTCACTGTTTGCTTAGGATAGTGCCTAAAATTGTACCATTAATATCAGTCCTATATTGTGGAAATGTAGCTGGGCTTAAAAAGAATTGAATTTAGGTTCCTATTTACAACTTATGAATTACATGCAAGTTATTTAATCTCCCTAAAGATGAAATTCCCTTATCTGCTTGAGACTCAAAGGAGGATATTATATGTAATGATTGTTTGCAAAGTGTAAAATGCAACAAAAGCATAAGGCTATATTGTCATTATTCTTCTATATTAAGACATTTTAACTCCCAGAGTTTCACATCCTGGGAAAAGGGTGACATATTACATGTTATTAATAATTGCTATCATTATTAACTACTCACTTTGATACTAGACCCAAAACATACATGATTATTTTTTTTTAAGATTTTATTTATTTGACAGAGAGAGATCACAAGCGGGCAGAGAGGCAAGCAGAGAGAGAGAGAGGAGGAAGCAGGCTCCCTGCAGAGCAGAGAGCCCGATGCGCGACTCAATCCCAGGACCCTGAGATCATGACCTGAGCCGAAGGCAGAGGCTTAACCACTGAGCCACCCAGGTGCCCCTACATGATTATTTTTAATCGATGTAATCCTCACCACAACTACATGAGATTATACTGTTATTAGTGCCATTTAAACCTAAGGAAATTAAGCCTTTAAAACATCTGGTCAGATAGAGACCTACATTTGGTGGATTTCAGCTTCATGATAGTTGCCTGATGCTAGCTTTTCTCAACTTTAAGGTAGATTTAGTAAGAGCAGCATCACGGGGTTTTGGGAAGAATTAGATATAAAGACATCTAGTAGTTTTTAAGAACTGTAGGACAACAATAAGAGTAGTCAGTTGCATGAGGGTTAGCCCTACTAGTCTCTTCCTTCTTCCCTGCGAAAGGATCTAGAATCAGCTCTGTCCAATAGAACGTTCTTCAATGATTAAAATGTCCCATGTCTGTGCAGTCCAATACAGTAACCACTAGACACATGTGACTATCAAGCTCTTGAAGTGTAGCCAGTGCCACTCAGGAATTTACTAATTTTAGTTCATTTCAAATTTACTTTCAATAGCCACATGTATCTAGTGGATACCATACTGGATAACAACAGCTCTGAAATATATGAGATTCATTATTTCAGAAACAAATGGATAAGGTAACTCTTGGTTTTCTAATAAAATATTTGAAAGAGTCTATATATACAGAAGACACAATAACCGACCCACTGTTTTTCCTTTTATTTCATCCAGATAAATCAGGAACCATAACGTAATGAAAAGGGAAGTGGCCTAGAAGGAAGATACCTGGGTCCTCCTCCCAGATCTGGCACAAAGTAACTGTGTGACCGAGAGCAAGGGGCTTACGTTTCCAGTATTTAGTTTTCCCTTTCCACTTTTCTAACTCAATGAAGATCCTTCTAAGACAAAATTTATAGGATTTGGGCAAATTACCTATGTATTGTTTTTTTTTTTTTTTATCAAATACTAATACACATTTTTTCTCTTTTAAACGAGCCCCGCCCCCAAACTACTTAATACTTGAAAAATAAATTCCCAGGGGCGCCTGGGTGGCTCAATGGGTTAAAGCCTCTGCCTTCGGCTCAGGTCATGATCCCAGGGTCCTGGGATGGAGCCCCATGTTGGGCGCTCTGCTCGGTAGGGAGCCTGCTTCCTCCTCTCTCTCTGCCTGCCTCTCTGCCTACTTGTGATTTTTCTCTCTGTCAAATAAATAAATAAAATCTTAAAAAAAAAAAGAAAAAGAAATTACCAGTTTTGTTTCTATTAACATCCGAACTACTAAGTTTAATATTCCAAGCTCCAAGTGGGCTTATCAAGCAGAGAGGCTTATCATTTCTAAGATATTAACTCGATTAATACATATATTGCTTAATTGGAGCTTATTCTGTTTTATCTCTACAAACAATTTCTTTCTAACACTTGTAAAATTGAAAGCAGTAAGTCTCTGTCATAGTCCTCTCTGGACATAACTTACATGATTATTTCAATGATCTTAAAAAGTGGCCAAAGAATAGAGATGAATTTCATATTAAAACCCTTTCTGGAATCCACAGCTCAGGTAATAAGTAACTTGTGTCTTGTCTGCACATGACCTCGATTATGCTATTTTCTTTATTTTACCTAATACACAATACTCTTTAGTTTTCATTTTCAGTGTTTCCTAGTCTAAATTGCAAGCAAAGGACTTCGCCTCAGTATGTATTATCCTAGAATATTTCACAAAGTGTTACCTTATCATAATTTACTCATAGCTTTACAATAATTACACAAAATAACATTTTTATTATTAGCTGTAGCAAATCTTTTTTATTTTGTGTGTATGTGTGCTACCAGAAATGAGAAATTAGCTCCTGGGAAATTAATAATAATTAATTTTAATTAATAATTAATAATTAATTTGACTAAATGTAGATTTTAAATATTAGGCATCATATCCTGTGGCTAATCAGAAAACACAGAATCTCAAAGGAAGAAATAGAAAATAAGACTGGTGGAAATAACATTCCTCTTTTCTTTAGAATTCATTTTTTAAAAAGAACAAAAGATAAAGAAAAAACTCTACCATGGACCAGACATATTAAATATTTTAATTTGCTTCTCTCTCGGGCCACCTGTAACTGGTATCTGCATTAATTAAAGAAACCTGCTTTTTGTTGTGCCTTCAGGCTAATGACATTTAAGAAGTTTTTGTACATTTTAAAAACATCAAAATTAGAGTTCTAAGAGTTTATTATTTATTGAAATATAATGTATTTTGTCCCATGCGGGTGTACACAATAAAGTACTTGTAAGTCTACATTCTGAGGCACTGGGATATTCCACACATAAATATCACAATAGTTTCTAACAACTGTCTCTCATTTTACAAGAGCTTTCATTTGCATTACCTCATCAATCCCTGTGGCAACATTATAAGGAAGGACAATTATTGTTTATTCTCATTAGCAGCTGAGAAAAGCATGGCTCAGAGAGGTTATGAAACTCAAGATGATTTGATAGGTAGAAGAGTTGGAATTTAATGAGCACTCCTTGGAATTGAGCCTGAGCCAGAAAAAGTTGGGATTGTAGATTACAGAAGATGTTTAAAGATAAAAAACAAACAAACAAAAAACATTTTGTGGAAATGCCCTTAGCCCCATTGCTGGTTTACTAGTTCTTGAAGAAAAAAGTGTAGGAATTTTTTCCCCCAGTTTTACTACCTATATAATGAATTCAATGAACTCAATCATATTAACAATATAAAATATTATATTTGCCATGCCTTAGAACCATGCATATTATTTTAGCCTCTTCCACAGAGGTTACTGTTAAAACGAACTTTGACATATTATTGACCTCCCATGGTTCTGCATAAATTTCTACCTAACTGCTGAAAGTGATTAGGAAATCGGAAGAAAGCACAACAATATTCTTAAAGTTAAAAGACAAAGAACAATGCTAAATAGCATAAGTTCTGTGAAGAAAAATATGATCATATTGCTAATATCAAATTTCAAAGATAAAATGTTTATTATATGAAAGAAAACAGTTAGGGGCACCTGGGTGCCTCAGTTGGTTAGGTACCAGCCTTTGGCTCAGGTCATGATCCTGGTGTCCTGTGATTGAACCCAAGTTGGGCTCCCTGCTCAACAGGAAGCCTGCCTCTCCCTCTCCCTCTGCCCCTTCTCCCTGTTCATGTTCTCTCTCTCTCTCTCTCAAATAAATAAAGTCTTTTAAAAAGACAGCAGTTATAATTGGCTGACTTTCTATCTCTACCAATCTTTTTCTAGTGATAAATATTAGATATATATGTGTGTGCAGTTTCAGATATTTGACAACCAGATGATAAGACTCTTTAAGATAAGAGAAAACATGAAGAAGGAATAAAGTTTCACTTCTGGAATGGCAGTATGAGAAGTCTACAGATTTGCTACCCAGTAAAACAAGCATAATTGGTAAAAGCTATTTTTTTTAAGTCAGTTCTCTGGAAATTGTCATAAAGACCTACAGAAAATGATGGAACATTTATTCAGGAAAATCTACTAAAATTTAGTAATAATAGCAAGAGTCTGTCTCCCTTGAGCCATGATATGCTTCCTCTACCTGCCTCTACCTCAACTTAATAGAAAGTCAAATATGTAATTGTGTGACCAAGGGGATGAGTCTACCTTCTCTCTCAGCTGCCATTTAAGGGACAGGGGACCTCAAGAGAAACTGAATGCCAACCTTTTTTATCTTCTCCAGATTTAACTTGCAGAGACTAAATTCCTAGAGAGTGAAGCCAGGAGATTAGACTCCTTCCCTTCGCCCAACTCCCAAGCACAATAGGCCAGGAAATACTAGGGCATCAATTGTCGTCATCACAGCTTGCTAGTAGGACAGAAGTTCCACACAGAATGAAGCAATTCAAGAAGATCAGAGACTATTACTTCTTGACAGTAACAGGATTAGTGGCTCAGAGATTTTGTGCAGGGAAAGAGGCAGTCCATAAGAAAAGAGGACTCCAAATCTTCCCCAAAGGAACTGACTTTGTTCGAACAGAGTCTGAGGAAGTTCAGGCCTAAGGGCACTCTGAAAATCAATAGCTCTTCTTAGCTAAGAGCAACAAGCTAAACTATATGTCAGCTAGTTCACAGGAGAGAGCTATGGAAAGAAAAATCTAAGAAGTGCCTTTCTTGCATTAGAAAAAAAAAATTCAAACACTACCCCTGCACAAGTTTAAAAGGATCCAATTATAGAGCAATTTATGCCCCAAGACCTTGTCAACAACAATAGAGCAATCAGCTGGGAATTAGTGGAGCCTAACAACTGCATGGGATACTATGACAGATATCTGAATACACAGGTCAGGAAAAGAGGACTAAAACTATTCCTGTCCCATGGTGACTGCATGCATGTTCATGGTTCTGCCCTCTGGGAAGTGACATCAAAGACTTCATAAGCAAAAGAAATAAACTTTGCTCAAATACTCTATCCAAATAAAACAAACAAATAAAACCAAACAACAACAAAAATATTGTGAGATATAACAGACAAATGCTTCAATGCACCCATTTTAAACACATTTTAAAAACCAAAAAACAAAACAAAACAAAAAACACTTAAGGAAGTAAAGGAAGCTAGTATGGCAATGTTTCCCCAGTTAGAGAAAATCAATAAAAAGAAATTATAAAAAGAATTTAAAAGATAGCAGAAGGAACTTCTGGGACAACATCAAGTTGAATGACATTCACATTTCAGGGGTCCCAGCAGGAGACAAGAGATGGAAAGGGGCAGAAAATGTATTTGAAGAAGCAATGGTTGAAAATTTCCCTAACCTGGGGGAGAAAACAAATTATATTAAAAAAAATAGAAATTTGGGTGATTAACAATTTTGGTGAAATGAAACATTCACTACAAGGGCTCAAGAGTGGATTTTTAACTGGCAGAAGAAAGAAGTAGCAAACTCGAAGGCAGATCAATAGAAATAATGCAGGACACTTGTGTGGCTCATTGGGTTAAGCCTCTGCCTTTGGCTCAGGTCATGTTCTCAGGGTCCTGGGATCGAGCCCCGTGTTGGGCTCTCTGCTCAGCAGGGAGTCTGCTTCCCCCTCTCTTTCTCTGCCTGCCTCTCTGCCTACTTGTGATCTCTGTATGTCAAAAAAATAAATAAAATCTTTAAAAAATAGAAATAAGGGACGCCTGGGTGGCTCAGTTGGTTAAGCGGCTGCCTTCGGCTCAGGTCATGATCCCAGCGTCCTGGAATCGAGCCCCACATCGGGCTCCTTGCTCGGCGGGGAGCTTGCTTCTCCCTCTGCCTCTGCCTACCACTCTGTCTGCCTGTGCTCATGCTCTCTCTCTCTCTCGCTCTCTCTAATAAATAAATAAAAGCTAAAAAAAAATAAAAAAATAAAAAATAGAAATAATACAATTCAAAGAACAGAGAGAAACCAGAATGAAAAAAAAAATGCCTACAGCCTCAGAATATGTGAATATCAGAAAGTGAGGAGAAAGAGAGTAGAAATATTCAAAGAATTAAAGGCAAAAACCTCCTAAATTTGATATATAAAAAACATTTTTCTATACATTCATAAAACTCAAAAAACTCCAGGAGTATAAATGAAAAGAGAGCCATACACAAGACACATCATAATGAAAATGCTGAATGCCCAGACCTCCTGGGTGGCTCATTTGGTTAACTGTCTGACTCTTGATTTCAACTCAGGTCATGATGTCAGGGTCATGAGATCGATGACCACATTGGGCTCTGTGCTGTGTGTAGAGCCTGCTTGATATTCTCTCTCTCTCTCTCTCTCCTTCACATTCTATCATCTCTCCTTTTCTCTCTTTCTCCCTCTCCCTTTCTAAACAAAAAATGATGAAAGCCAGAAACAAAGAAAAGAACCTTGAAATCTTCTCAGGAAAATGACTTATCATGTAAAAGAAACCCTAATATGACTAACATTCTGACTTCTCATCAGAATCAACTGGAGCAAGAAAACAGCAGTATGATATAAAGTGTTAAAAGAAAAAAAAACACCTGTCAACCAAACATATTGTATCCAATAAAAACTATTTTACAAACACAAAGAAAAAATAAAGATATCATCAAATAAGAAGAAGTAGAGAGAATTTTCTATCAGACCCATCTTATAAGAAATATTAAAAGAGTTATTTAGGCTGAAATCATGAGACCAGAGAGTAATCCGAATCCATAAAAGAAAGCAAAGAGTACTGGTTAAAGTAATCATGTAGGTAATTATAAAAGACTTTTTTTTTTAAATTAGGGTCCATTGTGGGGCTTGAACTCATAATCCTGAGATCAAGACCTGAGCTGAGATCAAGAGTCACACTTGAAGAACTAAGCCACCCAGGTGTCCATATAAAAGACATTCTAATTGCATATTTCTTGTTCTTTCTTCTTTCTACTGATATAAAAAGCAATTGTATTAAACCATGTATATGTGTGTATTTTGGGCTCTAAGGCATCAAAACTAGAATATATTTACAATAATTTTAAAATAACAAACTATAAATATATAGTTTTTCTCCTTTCTTCTCTCAGCTTCTTTAAGAGATATAAAATCGAATAAAGTAATAAAGAAAACAAGGCAATTGAGTTTAGAACATATGCAGATATATTATATAGAGCAATAATGATACAGAAAAAAGGAAGGAAGCTAGACAGTAGTAAAATTTCTATATCTCACTGGAATTTAGTTAGTATAGATCTCAAGTAGACTCTTTTAAGTTAAGATGTATACTATGAGCACTAGATAAACCACTAGGAAATTCATTGAAAAATACAGTGAGACGGTCACTACAAGAATTGTAAATATTAGACTAGAAAATATTAATGCAAATAAAGCAATAAAGGAAAAACAGAGAAAAAATGGACAGATAGAAAACAAAAGGTAAAATGGCAGACATAAATCCATCTGTATCGGGGCACCTGGGTGGCTCAGTGGGTTAAAGCCTCTGCCTTCGGCTCAGGTCATGATCCCGGGGTGCTGGGATTGAGCCCCACGTCAGGCTCTCTGCTCAGCAGGGAGCCTGTTTCCCTTCCTCTCTCTGCCTGCCTCTCTGCCTAATTGTGATCTCTCTCTGTCAAATAAATAAATAAAACCTTTAAAAAAATCCATCTGTATCATTAATGACATTAAATGTGAATATTTTAAACAATCAGTCAAAAGACTAAGGTAGACCAGATTAAAAAGAGATGCAACTATATCTTGTCTATAGAAGTTAAAAAGGAACATCTCATAATAATAAAAGCATGAATACAGTCAGAATATATAGCAGTCATAAACATGTATGCATCTAAAAACAGAGCTTCAAAATAAATGCATGAAGCAAGCATTAACATACAGCAAGGGAGAAATAGGAAATTCAACAGTAACACTGGAGAACTCTTGATACCCCATTCTCAATAATAGAACAAAGAGGTAGATCAACAAGGAAATAGAAGACTTTAAATAATGCTATCTACCAATTAGCTCTAACTAATTATATTAGTTAGATCTATATCTATAGAACTCCACCCACCAACAATATAATATATATTCTTCTTAAGCTCACATGGAACCTTCTCCAAGACCGACCATACGTCAGGCCAGAAGACAAACCTCAGTAAGTTTAAGAGAATTAAAATAATAAAATATCTCTGAACACGTTGGAATGAAAGTAAAAATTAGTAACAGAAGGAGAACTGGAAATTGAGCTGCATACCTAAACATCCAAACTTTTTCTAAACTTTTGTGATAAGTGAAAATTGAAAAAAAACTGTAAGCCAAATGAAAACAAAAAATAAATCCTACCAAAGCATATGGGATCCTGCTAAAGCAGTTCTTTAAAGGCAGTTTATTGCTGTAGATGCTGACATTATTAAAAGAAGAAGACGAAGAAGAAGAAGAAGAAATTAAAAAATACTTAAAAAATAAAAATTTAAAAAAAGAGATCACACACCAACAACGACTTATCAGTAACTGCAGAATTAAAACATTCCACCACTGTACACGGAACATTATCCAGGACAGATCATATGTTAGACCATAAAACCAGCCTCAATTAATTTTAAAACATTGGCACCTGGGTGGCTTAGTGGTTAAAGCCTCTGCCTTCAGCTCAGGTCATGGTCTCGGGGTCCTGGAATCGAGTCCCGCATCAGGCTCTCTGCTCAGCAGGGAGCCTGCCTCCTCCTGTCTCTCTCTGCCTGCCTCTCCGCCTACTTGTGATCTGTCAAATAAATTTAAAAAAAATCTTAAAAAAAAAAGAAATAATAAAAACTATGTATTGCAATCATGATGAGGTGAAATTAGAAATCAATAACAAAGCAATCTGGAAATTAACCAATATGTGTAAATTAAGGAATACACTATTCAGTAACCAACGCATCTGTGAAAAAAAAATGGCAAGAGAAATTAAAAAATTCATTGAAAATACATTGAAAGAAGAAATGCCAAACAGCAAGGAAGATGTGGTCCATATACACTATGGAATATTATGCCTCCATCAGAAAGGATGAATACCCAACTTTTGTAGCAACATGGACGGGACTGGAAGAGATTATGCTGAGTGAAATAAGTCAAGCAGAGAGAGTCAATTATCATATGGTTTCGCTTATTTGTGGAGCATAACGAATAACACGGAGGACACGGGGAGATGGAGAGAAGAAGGGAGTTGAGGGATTTTGGAAGGGGAGGTGAACCATGAGAGACTATGAACTCTGAAAAACAATCTGAGGGTTTTGAAGGGGCGGTGGGGGCGTGGATATTAAGGAGGCCATGTATTGCATGGAGCACTGGGTGTGGTGCATAAACAGTGAATTCTGTTACACTGAAAAGAAATTAAATTTAAAAAAAAAGAAGAGGCCTTAAAATCACTCAGATCTTTTTGATCTCTATGACTTACACACCACTGAAGAGCTTAAATAGATTTACAAATACATACATTACATACATACATTACAAATACATACAGGCATACATACATTGTATGCCTACAAATGTAGACATAATTTCCAAGGTATAAGATTGACTATGCAGTTCTTCTCCAATATCTATAAAATTTATTGTTTATTTAGCCACATTTTTGCTTCAATCTTTTCTTTTCCCCTCATCACTTCACCATGATTGTCTTTATACCTTCATAGTTGGCACAGTTGATAAATAAATTATTTATCAACATAATTGATAAAAAAGCAGAGTTAGTTAAAAGAATATTTAAGAATATTAAATTTAAGAATTATTTTTCATTTGTAACTTCAGACATGCTGAAGCTGTATTACTTTTTAAACAATCACATTGTCATTAGTGTTATCTAGGGCATTCTATGCCAAAATTGTAGCTACTGTTTTGAACAAGGGTCTCAGGACACAGTGTGTCAGGTCACAAAATATTTGCAGCTGTTTTTACTGCCCGCATTAAATCATTATTTACTAAGTTCTAATATTTTTTTTATAAGCCACTCAGTTCCTCACTCTATCTGAGACAATGATGGAACACTTCAAATATAGGTAAGTAGTTGGTAATTCTAAGTGTTAATTCTGAGTACCCAATAACCATATGCTACTTTTATTCCTTTTTCAACTTATTCCCAGACCAGCACTACTTTTCCACTCATGTATCCTGTTTTAATTTGGCTAAAAATTCATATTCTCATTCTATGCACTTGGGAAAGATAACAGGTGCTCATTTTATAGGCACTTGTAAAAGTCACTTTAATTGGCTCTGTTTATCTAGTGAGCTGACAGTGCATAGTTGGCTGTTTTTGACACACACGCAAACATTTGTTGAACTATAACAACCCAAAATGCAAATCCATTCTCTTGTTAGGAGTAAATATGCCATGTTTGGTGTCACACTAACAACTAATTTGGGAGGTGAGAAGTCACTTCAGAATCTTAACTTACTTTGATTTTACTACCATAACATTTTGTCTAAATTTGCTGTGTTCCAAAAGCATGTTTCTTTGTCAGAGACATCAAATCCTGAGGGAGAAATAATCTAGCAGTCAGTTGGGGCATGAAAAGTCATTAAATTCTCACAAAAGCAATCACCAAGGTGTCAGTAAAAATCAAGTATGTATCTGAGAATCTTTCGTGAAGGAGACTAAAGGCAGTGACTGAGTTAGGTTTGGGGATGTGGAAAAGAGAAGCCAATTTAAGTTTCAAGCTACAAAGTAGAGTACAACAGTTGGGAAGAATTGAATCAGCCTTCGAATGGGTAGATAGCTAGGTCCTGTACAGAGGAAACTGTGACAAAGGGACTCCGGTTCTGCTTCCCCTGACTGCCCCCAAGATGAGGTCTCTTGTCCTTCCCAGAGAATGTGGATTATAATTCCTAAAAGGTTTAGAAATTTTGAAGCATAAAATGACAACATGCATAATGAAGTAGTCCAACAGCATTGTAAGTGTCCAACAATTGCAAGAAAATGAGGAAAATCAGTGAGAGCAAATCATGAAGCTCTGTGTCAAACTTATCGAAAGAAACTGTATTAAGAGTAGGAAGCGTAAAAATCAATGAGGGAGAGAAAAAGATGGAAGGAAGTTAATATACATTGTTTAAGATCAGAGTGAAGAAGAAATGGCAAAGTGCAGTTTAAAGTCAGAGAATGTGAGGGGCGACTGGGGGGCTCAGTGGGTTAAGCCTCTGCCTTCCACTCAGGTCATGGTGTCAGGGTCCTGGGATTGAGCACCACATCGGGCTCTCTGCTCAGCGGGGAGCCTGCTTCCCCTCTCTCTCTGCCTGCTGCTCTGCCTACTTGTGATCTCTCCCTCTGTCAAATAAATAAATAAATAAATAATCTTTAAAAAAAAAAATAAAGTCAGAGAATGTGATAAACACAAGTCATGCATTCTATGATGTCACCTAATAAAATCTCTTTCTTCTACTAAGACAAAACACTAGTGACCCGTTTTGTGTGGGCATGCCCTTTGACTTATCTGTGAAGAGCCATAAATTATTTATAGCGATCTTATGAAAATCTTGTGCTCAGTTGTCCCTGCTATCTCTTTTCAAGGAAGCTGGCCAGAGTTTCAATTCAACCTGGAGTCCAGCGCTCCTACAGCTCTTATGTTCACACCACTGGATTGGCAAGTTTTATATGGTCAATGACTGTTACATCTTTACAAGTACATCTTGTCTCCCTAACTATGCTGCTGAAGGACAGAGACCATGTATTTTTTCTATTATCTCCAAGATCTGATTATAAGGCCTTAATCAACATTTGATGATGGTGAAGAGGGTTAATGAGAGAAACTGCATAGAGATTAAAACCATGGTGACATTTCATTAGTCTTATGATCTAAATGATGAATTGAACAGCAACAGATAAGATTATGATTGACCATATGAAAATCCAAGCCACCATCTCAGGAAATTTAGGTTGTCCAGACCAGCACTATGGTTAACGAATATTTACACATCCTTCTTTTCTTTGAAGCATATTTTATTACACTGAATTATCCAAATAATTGTTTTAAATCTTTACTTCATTTCTTATTACAACATATACATAAGAAAAATCTGTTCTAAATGTGATATGATAGATATGATAGCTATGATAAAGATGAAGCATTATGGCCAAAAAGTAAGCTTCATTAAAAAAAAAAAACTAAAGGTAAATTCAAGATAAGTTTTAGGGCAATAATTGGAACCTCAGCTTGCTCAACATATTTTTCAAACGAATATATGATTCAGAGCTACACTTTCTAATTTGACGGCAAATTAAAGAAAAATAAAATAAATAAAACAAAACAAAATAAAAGTAAACTGTCCCCAGAACATCTTTACTTTAACCTATAAACAACAGAATTTTTTTTTACCAGCTAATTCAATAGATGTCAATGGACAATCCCAGCTAATTAAGTGTGCATTTGTGCCACTCAACCTCTGAATAATAATAACAGGGCAAATCATCCATCAACCAGCCTAATTGAAAGGCCAACTAAATTGAATTCCTGTTTTGAAACTATGCATCTCCTTGTGGCTAAGTAGCAAATTTACAGCATGTTATTACTTTTCTGCCTTCTTCCTAAGTAAAATTCTTCATTTAGAAAAAAATGCAAACCATAATTACAGTATGATTACCCTTAGATCATGGTTTTCTCTTGTGTAATTCCCATAGAAAGTGGAGGTGATTTACTTAGTTTAATGTTTCACCAGTACCTTGAACTTCCCAATTTTATGTATATTCCTTCCATAAGCCATTAAGCTGAAATGCATCTATGATGTAGTTGAACACCATTCATCACATAATATCCAATATTCATGCTTATATTTTTATAAGGGATGTACCTTTGAAGCAGAAGCTGTATATTGCTTGGCCAGAGTTCATGTGACTGAGTGCATTTGCTTTCAGATATTCAATAAATCAAAGAAAGTACCAAAAGTAAGTTTTGACATATTTAAAGAAAGCTGTAACAGTAATGTATACTACTTATAAACCTATGGCATATCCCATAGAGAGCTTAAGTTGTTTTTATTTTTTATTAAGTTCTGATGTTCAAAGCTTTCTTCTGTATACATGCATTCAAGAACAAAAACTTTTGAAATTATATATATTCACAGAAACCCTGGTGTTTCACAAAAGTAAAAAGTGATTAAGATATAGGAAATCAAGGGGGGTTGGGGGGAAGGGCAACTGGGTGATGGGTATTAAGGAAGGCACGTGTTGTGGTGAGCATTGGGAGTTATATGCAGCTAATGAATCATTGAAAACTACATCAAAACCTAATGATGTACTATATGTTGGCTAACTGAATGTAATAACAAAAAAGGTATAGAAAATCAAGGCCAAGACAGCAAGAGAGTCCATTTATTCCATATCACATACTCAATTTCCAACCTTAGATAAAAGAAACACAAACAAAAATCCTCCTTGCTCTAATCTTGATGGAATATAGACCCAGTGATTATATTATCTATTCAACTACAATAACAAACCTTTCATATGACCAGGGGAATAGAAATATTTTTTCTGCATATCAAACATTAGATATTTTTACTCAAATTTTGGAATAAAATGTATCCTTTCAGCTCTACAGCATTTTTTGTAGTTTGGGAAAAAAATTGTTCCCGAGTGCCTTCTGTGCATATTTTGTCTTTCATGCAGAGAATCTTAACCACTTTAATAAAGAAAGCTTTCTATTACCACATTTTCATGCCTCACCCATAACTTTTGGTGGATGAAATCAAGAAACGGTGACTATCTCTTTTCCAGGCTAATTTATATATATAGCCATATAATAAGCACTGGTTAAAACATATATTACACTAAGGTAATACTTGGCTGCCTTGTTTCTCTTCTTGCTCATCTCTGCATTCAGTATTACAAAGCTATTTGTTATTGATACAATTAGATTCAATAATTATTTACTGAGTACCCACTGGATAAAAGGATGTATAGCTGATATAAGGAAGGATGAGATCTAGTTTCTGCCCATGTGATTCTTCCAATCCTGCAAAGTAATAAGATAAATATGCAAATGACTACAACAAAATATTGATTAAAATAAGTGTCAGTACAAAAGTAGGGGCAAAATTCCAAAGGGAATCTAGGGAACATGTGCAATGCTTGGGGTGAGTCTCAAAAAATACAGAAATTTTGATAAGGAATAAAGACTGTGAAAGCAGATGAACTGCATGAGCCAAAACATAAAGACAGAAAACTGAAAAGTCGGTGTGAAAAACAGAAGTGAAAACTATAGATAGAAATTTGGGAATAGTATTCTGAGTGATAAGATACAAGGAGGGAATCCTGGGAATGTCAGCCCATTGACATACACTCTCAACGTAAATTCATGCTTCATGCAGAAGCAGCACTGTATGGCAAATCATGATGGTAACTAGGGTGTACACTAAGTTCACAGACAGTGATGCTGGCAGCAATATGGAAAACAAACAAACAAAAAAAGAAATATGGAAAACAAGGAAGGAAAATCCATGTCCAAAAAAAGTTTCTATTCCAGTGAAGACAATTCTGTCCACAACCCCTCACAACCATGATGGCAGGTAGCTGACATCTTCAAATAAATGGAGGGGATCAGGATCGGTCACTGCTATAGATTGACTGTGGACACAACAGCGATGATAGCCAGGAATGTCTTGGGGAGGGAAAGTCTCTATAATGGAGCACAGGCATAATTTCCATCCCTGCCACCAAGACCATTTTTTCCTTCATGAGTTATTTTAAATAACACAAATATCTACACATTTGAGACCGTTCTAAGAGGTCCATCCAAATTCCTCTTTCCCAAAATTCTTGTCATCAATCCTTTAATCTTGTTCCTGTTAAGTTCCTAACCAGCTATCCATTCTAATAGCTACAGGCCATGAATTGGTGTAGATGCATTCCTTAGGCCATTTTGCTCTGCAGGCAAACTGGGCCTCCAGATAAACACTGGAGTTCAGAGCTCTGCTCACATGGAAGATTGTTCTTTCTTATTACCCATTAGGGAGACTTCCAAGTAGAGCTGTAATGTGACAGTAATCCACCTCTGCCTTGTGATAGCATCCTGTCTGATTGCAGAACCTTCTATAAATCAAACATGAGTCTTCTTCTCCTAAGCCAAATGATCACAATGATCTCCTCATGGGGACATAGGAATAGACTGAGGGAGAAGTGGCAGCCAGGAAGATAAAGTGCTGCTGGAATGTAAGCACCCAGCTTGGACAAATTATTTGTTGCTTCAGCACCAATTTGAGAGGGCCCTACAGACTCTTCATGGCTTGGTTGATCAATCATTATATTTTTTAATGATGGGAAGTTCCATATGCAAATAAATAAATAATAACTTAATTATGTTCCATAGCCAGGCATTCCTTCTCCACCAAAGCATGGATGTCATAATGGAAGTTCTGAAATTGCCTTAATAGAAGTTCCATTTAAGTGATTTCAACAAACCAATAGTATATGATACAGCATTGCTAAAGTCCACCCATTATTTGAATGGCTTTTCCCTTAAAATTTTTATAAATTAAAATTGTGAATAGAACATTCCCTTATGTTGAATGCAAGCTCATGCAACCACTCTGGAAAACAGCATGGAGGTTCCTCAAAAAGTTCAAAATAGAGCTACCTTACCAGCAGTTGCACTACTGGGGATTTACCCTAAAGATACAAACGTAGTGATCCAAAAGGGCACGTGCACCCCAATGTTTATAGCAGCAATGTCCACAATAGCCAAACTATGGAAAGAACCTAGATGTCCATCAACAGATGAAGGGATAAAGAAGATGTGGTATATATATATATATACAATGGAATACTATGCAGCCATCAAAAGAAATGAAATCTTGCCATTTGCGACAACGTGGATGGAACTAGAGGGTATTATGCTGAGCAAAATAAGTCAATCAGAGAAAGACAACTATCATATGATCTCCCTGATATGAGGAATTTGAGAGGCAATGTGGGGAGTTTGGGGGGTAGGAAAGGAAAAAATGAAACAAGATGGGATTGGGAGGGAGAAAAACCATAGGAGACTCTTAATCTCACAAAACAAACAGAGGGTTGCTGGGGGTAGGGGGGTAGAGAGAGGGTGGTGGGGTTATGGACATGGGGGAAGGTATGTGCTATGGTGAGTGCTGTGAAGTGTGTAAACCTGGCGATTCACAGACCTGTACCCCTGGGGCTAATAATACATTATATGTTAATAAAAAATAAAAAAGATTTTTAAAAAAAGAATATTCCCTTATATTAACAGCAAAGAAATCCAATGTGAAATTCCTATATCGACAAGAACACTGTGGGTTCGACATAATGCACTAGGCTACAAAATTGTTTGCATAGATAAAGCAAAGATGTAGTCTGATGGTAACATCAACATTATCTCAGCCTCTCAGGGATAAGAACCCTATCCTGAGTCACGGTCTCATAGAATAAGTTTAAGTCACTACAATGGTTGTCACTAGTTAATACTCAAAACTTGACAAGTAGTATATATACGTATCTGGATGGACATGAGTTTTCAAAGATATTTTAGACTAATATTTATCCATCATGAAATGCTGAGAAAGACTACTGGATGCAGTAAGAAAGTAAGATGTATATAAGACAAACCAGTACATGAAAACAGCTAGAGTCTTGTGGATTATGTAATTCAGAAAGTATAGTTGGTTTCTTTCATATATAGCTTTTTTCATATTTTACATTCATATGTAGCTCTGTGGTTTTCTAAATGAAAGATTCAGGTTTTGAAAGCCAATCTCATTCCTAGTGTTTTCCCAGACCTTGTTTTAATGCATGGAAGCATAAGAGGAATAAGCAAAAATTTAGAGTTGTAACATTTTTATAAAAAAAAAAAAGCTGGTCTCAACTCAAGGTTCTCAAAAAGATCTCCTATGAACATCTTGTGTTTATGTGTGAAATGAATTATTGATGTGGAAGGAGAAAAATATTCAGCAGCAGTCATTCTGGTATCCAGACTGGAAAACACGGCTATTTGGGCGGCCCCTAAAGTTTTCTAATTTATTCCGGCTTCCTTGCAAAGCATGCCACGTTGAGAAAACCTAGGGGGTATAAATCTGTTGCGAGAGCAGGAAAGCTCCCACTGATTGGGTAGATGTTTGCTTGCAGATAGAAAATTGATTGAGAAAAAATCTCCTTTACTGAGCGACTTTGCATCAAGGAGACTAGGTGATGCAGAACAACAACAACAAAAATTTATATTCATTGGCTGTGTCAGTACAAATGAAAGTGTCAAACTTATCTTTTGGCAATGTAAATTGACTCTACAGGCACATAAACTGCACTAATATCAACAGGCCTCACATAAAATGAGGAAAATTGCCTTCCCAGAGTCACATATGCCAAGTCTGATTCAGAACATGGCATACTGCCTTGGCATTGTTTATGCCTAGGTGTCCTTCACTCATAAAGGTTAGCTGCAGGTACACTTACAACTACTCATCAGTATGGTACAGAGAAATACAATGACATAACAGGAAGCACTAATTATGGAGCAATTCAAATAACTTAATTTTAGTGGGAAGCTAAGAGAATAGGGTGCTCTGAATTAATTTCTGATTAAGAGACAATTGAATAAAATATGTTTTATGGAGGCCTTGTAGTAATAAAGCTTTCTGAAATATGTTAGTTCACCTTCACACAGTGAAGGGTCTTGCAGAACCTTCTGATTTCTGTCAGCAAGTTAATAATTTTGCCAATCACCCCTTTTACACCGACTCTCTTCTGTGAACATAATACATATTGATTCACTTCAGACTTTATATAAGGTAGGCCTTCCAATAAACCATCTTTTGCAGTTGAGGACACTCTTAGAACTAGGGTACTTTAAACATAGAGCCCACATTCTTAACCACTTTGCCATGCTGCCCCAAAAGCACAGCATACAATCACTTAGATGCTGAATATTGCATGTCTTTGGTTATTTCTTCCTTGGTTTTCAGAACCAGTTCTCAAGTCATAATCAATCCCATACATCCTTTAAATTGCCATTGCTTCTTACCAACCAGTTCTTGGATATTTTCATGTTTCCAGAAGAAATACAGAGTATTCTAATTGGTTGATCCATCTGTCTTCACTCTTCACCTGTGGTTCATTGTATACAATGTTACAACATTAATCTTTTGGTAGCACAACCTGATTGACGGCTCGATGCACCTGTTCCTTGCTCTAATATAAGATTCCTTTGGTCTAGCATAGATCAATGGAACAGAATAGAGAGCCCAGATACGGACCTCAACTCTATGGTCAACTAATCTTCAACAATGCAGGAAAAAATATCCAGTGGAAAAAAGACAGTCTCGGGCTCCTCCGTGGCTCAGTCGTTAAGTGTCTGCCTTTGCCTCAGGTCATGATCCCAGAGTCCTGGGATCAAGCCCCATATCAGGGTCCCTGCTCAACAGGGAGCCTGCTTCTCCCTATCCCACTCCCCCTGCTTGTGTTCCCTCTGTCATTGTTTCTCTCTCTGTCAAATGAATAAATGAAATCTTTAAAAGAAAAAAAAAAGAAAGAAGACAGTCTCTTCAATAAATGGTGCTGGGAAAATTGGACAGCCACATGCAGAAGAATGAAACTAGACCATTCTCTTGTACCATACACAAAGATGAACTCTAAATGGATGAAAGACCTCAATGTGAGACAGGAATCTACCAAAATCCTGAAGGAGAACATAGACAGTAACTTCTTCGATGTTGGCCACAGCAACTTCTTTCAAGACACATCTCCAAAGGCAAGGGAAACAAAAACTAAAATGAACTTTTGGGACTTCATCAAGATAAAAAGTTTCTGCACAGCAAAGGAAAGAGTCAACAAAACAAAGAAGCAAACCACAGAATGGGAGGAGATATTTACAAATGACACTACAGTTAAAGGGCTAGTATCCAAGATGTATAAAGAATTTCTCAAACTTAACAACCAAAAAACAAATACTCAAGTCGAAAAATGGACAGACAACATGAACAGACATGACTCCAAAGAAGACATACAAAAGGCTAACAGATACATGAAAAAATGTTCAACATCATTAGCCATCAGGGAAATTCAAATCAAAACCACATTGAGATACCATCTTACACCAGTTAGAATGGCAAAAATTGACAAGGCAAGAAACAACAAATGTTGGAGAAGTTGTGGAGAAAGGGGAACCCTCTTACACTGTTGGTAGAAATGCAAATTGGTACAGTCACTTTGGAAAACAGTGTGAAGTTTCCTCAAAATTTAAAAGTAGAGCTACCCTATGACCCAGCAATTGCACTACTGGGTATTTACCCCAAAGATACAGACATAGTGAAAAGAATGGCCACATGCACCTCAGTGTTCATAGCAGCAACGTCCATGATAGCCAAACTGTGGAAGGAGCCAAAATGCCCCTCAAAAGATGAATGGATAAAGAAGATGTGGTCCATATATACAATGGAATATCACTCAGCCATCAGAGAGGATGAATATCCAACATTTGCATCAATGTGGTGGAACTGGAAGAGATCATGCTAAGTGATATAAGTCAGAGAAAGACAATTATCATATGGTTTCACTTATATGTGAAACATAAGGAATAGCATGGAGGACATTAGGAGAAGGAAGGGAAAAATGAAGGGTTGGGGGGAATCAAAGGGGGAGATGAACCATGAGAGACTATGGACTCTGGAAAACAAACTGAGGATTTTAGAGGGGAGGAGGGTTGGGGGGATAGGTAAGCCCCGTGATGCGTATTAAGGAGGGCACAGATTGTATGGAGCATTGGGTCTTATATGCAAATGATGAATCTTGGAACACTACATCAAAAACTAATGATGTACTGTATGGTGACTAATACAACCTAATTTTTAAAAAATCCCTTGATCTTGCCAAACCCATATCCCAATTCTATCCTTGCATCTTGACCAGTCAGCCCATTTGTACCATTATACTCCATTGGAATATCTTCTTTTTCCCTACCTACTGGAAACCAATATCCATATTTCAGGTCATATTTTCAAGTTTCCTCAATCTCCATAAATAATATCAGCCTGTAGTAACCATCACATTACCTACACCAACATCTGACAACCATTCAACTTAAGATCTAGCTCTCTACTTTCACTTTGTAGGTAAAAGCTCAATTTAGAATTGTTGGCAGAGTTCTATGGTTGTAGAAAGTTTAGATAATATTTAATTGAATATTAATTGGCCCCAAAATATTCAGCAAAAATTTTCCTTTTACTTAAGTTCATTTTTCTGGAAGAGAACAGAAAATTCAGGTTAATCGACAATTAAGTTACTTTGAGTCTTGTTAAAAGAAGGATTACTGTTTTGTCAATCCGGAGCCCAATTCTCTACTGCATAAAAATTATTGAGTACTAGGAATTTGTTTTGTGTTTCACAGTATCCTGTGAAATTTAAAAATTTTAAATTACTAGCAATAAATTCTTTATGTGCTATGAAAAATACCCATTACCTAAGAAGAGTAGAATTTGGAAGTCTGAACACTTTCAGATATAAGAACTACCATGATCATGGATATTTCAAAGTGTGTGTTTTGGAGAAGGATGGGGAACTGAAAGATGAAAATTGGAGTCATTTAAAAAACGAAATATAATCAACATTTATTTCCAACCTGTGCACACAAAAGGACTATTTGGCTTGCATATGTAGTCATAATTAATCAATCTTCATTTAATCATAAGCAAAGTATCCACAAATTTATAAGACTAGCTTGTAATCAACAATATAGAAATCAGGGTAGTACTTATGGTCTTAAAAGAATTTACCAGAAAATGCTTTGATCCCGGGAATAAGTGAAGTAACCCTTACAAACATATGGGAGAAATATCAGTACAATGAAGCCCCATTTCAATGAAAAGTTGAAATATAATTACAAAAGCTTTCTTTTAGGAGAAACATTAACTTACAATAAACATATGCAGTTAATAAACTTGAATTTTATTATATAAGAGGTTATCATGGAAATGTTGACAGAATGAAATGTCACAAAAAGAACTACCATTATCTAATGCAGTCTTCATACTTGGTGACAAAAGAAATAATGATTAAAGTTATATTCTCAAAATCATCTGTCACTCCCACAGGTTAACAATTTTCCCATGTAGTAGAAAATGCTTGCGATAAACAGATTTGTCACATGTCAATTAGAGAAAAATAAAGATTAAAGTCCTCCAATCGTATGCTGGAGAAAAATTACATGTTTTGATATTTTAACATTACCAAAGTTCACATTTCATTTTAGAACTGCCAGGAAAATAATAAAAAGTGCTTTGTGAAAAACATGGTCTTTAAATTCAATTTCCCACTGATGTGTTAATGAACTTGAAAAAATCAAAGTATAATATGAAAAGCACAAGGCAAGTTACAAATAGAGCAAGACGTTTTTAATAGCATACTTCAATAAAAGTAGACATTACTCTTAATATTTTCATTACTGAAGTTTTTACAAAGATATTTTCAATTAACAGAAAATCTGGTTTTTCTGTCCACTATATTCTTAGAACTTAGAAAAATTCACTCAGAGTCTAAATAAAGCTAACAGTAATTGGTAAGAACAGGCTTTTCCTGGATGAATACAAATCTCATGCAGGTATTCCTTCGTTTATGCAGTAAATGTGCAACTAAAAGCAGAGAAATTTTTATCTTTATTATTTCTCACTTTAAAAAATCAAGGTGGGGGGGCGCCTGGGTGGCTCAGTGGGTTAAGCCTCTGCCTTCTGCTCAGGTCATGATCTCAGGGTCCTGGGATCAAGCCCCACATCGGGTTCTCTGCTCAGCGGGGAGCCTGCTTACCCCCCTCTCTCTCTGTCTGCCTCTGCCTACTTGTGATCTCTCTCTCTCTCTCTCTCTCTCTGTCAAATAAATAAAATCTTTTAAAAAAATCAAGAGGGGGCTCCTGGCTGGCTAGGTCAGTAGAGCATGTGACTCCTGATCACAAGGTTGTGAGTTAAAGCCTCATACTGGGTGTAGATATTACTTAAAAATCTTGAAAGAAGGAAAGAAGAAAGAAAAGAAAGAAAGAGAGAGAGAGAGAGAAAGGAAGGGAGGGAGAGTGGGAGGGAAATGGAATTTAAATAGAAACTTGGAAGAACAAATAAATAAAAATTTATAAACAACAGGAAGTATGTAAATTGTGAATTGTCTGGAAAGGCAAATAATCACATTGATATACTTTTTTTCTTAGTCATTCAGATTTTCATATAAAACCATATCTCTTAACAAATAAGAGGTGTTTTGGGAGGCTGGGTGGCTGAGTCAGCTAATTAGCTACCTTTGGCTCAGGCCATGATCCCAAAATCCTGGGATGGAGCCCTGTGTTGTGGGGCTCAATGCTCAGTGAGGAGTCTGCTTCTCCCTCACCCTATACCTCTGCCCCTCACCCTGCTCATGCTTTCTTCTCTGTCAAATAAATAAATATTTAAAAAAATAATAAGTGTCTCATGGATAGAAATTTGCCAGAAACTTTATCATCAAAATTGAAATGATATGGGAAGTACAGAGAGTCATAGAATATTTCCTGTGTAGGATACAAACATAGGCATTATACTTTTTAAATTAATTATTAAATCAGCAACACGTTTCTACTTAAAACTTCCTCAGCTGGTAGTTGCCAGAGGGAAGGAGGATGGAGGTTATGGGTGAGACAGGTGTAGGGAATCAAGAGGTACAAACTTCCAGTTATAAAATAAATAAGCCATGGGGATAAAAAGTATAACATAAAAGCTCTGCCACCACCATCTGCACAGTAACCATGCTGCCCTACTCCATCATCTGCTTCCCTGTTCGCAGCTATGTGTATGCTGCTGACTCACCAGAGCCAGAGCTGGAAGAAGGAGGTGGTGACTGTGGAGACAGGGCTGAAGGGCTCACTCAAGGCCCCCTGTCTCTATGAGCAACTTTCCAAGCTCCAGGATGGAGACCTTGTACCAGTCCAATGCCATCTTGTGATATCCAGGCTACTCTTAGGCTTTCTGGGAAGGACCAGTGGGAGGTGGCTCTGGTGCACATGGTGAATGATGGCATGGAGAATATCCCCTGCAAATACCTCATCCTCATCTATACAAACTAGGAGTCAGGCAAGTAGGAGTAAGTGAAGGCACTACTGGGCACCTGAAGACCTTTGAGACCATACTGTCCCAGAACGAGGGGGGTCAGAACTTCATCATGGGCAAAAGATCTCCTTTCCAGACTTCAACCTGCTGGACTCATTGCTGATTCACCAGGTCCTGACCGTCAGTTGTCTGGACTCATGCCCCGGATCTCAGCCTACCTGGGCACCACAGCACCCGGCCCAAGCTCAAGGCCTTCCTGGCCTCCTCTAATAATGAGAACCTCCCTATTAATGGCTACTGGAAATAGTGAGGGTTTGTGGCACCCTCAGCAAAAAGCAGGAGCTGCCTGCCTTCTTTTCCCCAGGACCAATAAAATTTCCAAGAGAGAATTAAAAAAAAAAAAAGTATAGCACAGGAAATAGAGTCAATGATATTGTAATAATGTATTATCACAGATGGCAACTATACTTACGGTATTTTATAATGTATATAATTCTCTAATCACTATGACTGTATACCTAAAACTACTATAATAGTGTATGTCAACTACATTTCAATTAAAAATGCATCTCCAAAACAAGAATTAAATGGCCTTATGACACCTTTTTTTAAACCTAAGAAGCTACCTTCACTCTATGTTTAATTAGAAAGCAAAATTCTCTTCTCCTCATGATACTTCTTTATATGGCAGCTATTTGCTTACTGTTATTGGACATTTAAATTCTTTTTTGCTTAAGCTTCCTATTTACTCCTTTAGAGGTTGTTGATACCATAATGGGAAAGTTTTTGCCAAGTGCTAACTCAGCAGGAATACTTCGAAAACTGTTCTAAAATGTCTTGAACACTGGTAAAGTGGGGAGGGAAGTTTTCTCAAAAAAGGGTATGGGGGCACCTTGGTGGCTCAGTGGGTTAAAGCCTCTGCCTTCGGCTCGGGTCATGATCACAGGGTCCTGGGTTCGAGTCCCGCATCAGGCTCTCTGCTCAGCAGGGAGCCTGCTTCCTCCCCCTCTCTCTCTGCCTGCCTCTCTGCATACTTGTGATCTCTGTCTGTCAAATAAATAAATAAAATCTTTTTTAAAAAAAGGGTATGGAGTTTTAAAGTGAGCTTATGAAGCAGATTAAAACAGAACTTGGAACAGTGGAAATTAATTAGTTTCAGATTTAAGGAAAAAAATTGTAAGACAGTGTGAAAGGGCTTCAAATAACTGAGTAACAGTGACCTACATATCCATACATAAATCAAGTTGCATTCAGATAATTATTTTTAAATTCTCACGTTATCACCAACTATTAATCCAAAATTATGCTCCAATTACATATATAAAGTATCCAGATCATGAGTTGCAAAGTCCTACCATAAGATAGTCCAATCACATCTGCAATATCAAATGCAACTCTTTGTGCCATATTTTAAAAAAGTATTTCCAGAAGCAGGCAACCAAGATTCTGAGTAAGTCTAAAATTCCATAATGTTTAGTGTGAGGAAAAGAAACTCAGGGGACACTTGATCCCTATTTTCAAATAACTTGACTACCATATTAAAGAAGGAATATGTTTACTCTGTGGAGCTCCAGAGGGTAAATTTGAGCGAAATGATAACTCAGCGTGAGCAAACATCTTATGAAACTCAAAAGAAACGGACTGCCTCCTGAGGTAGCCAGCAACTCACCACTGACCATGATCTAGCAGAGACTAACACAATTCATCAGAGATGCTACATTATAGTGAGATTAATTACTTGGTTGTTGTTTTAAATAAGGAAAATTCATTAGACTATCTAGGTGATTGCTACAAAAAGGTCCAAATGACCTTTTAGGGTTTATTAACCTACCGAAATTTCAAAATCCCTTCCTATTATTAGAGGAACGAATGCATTTAATGAAAACAAGCATAAGTAGTTTGCAAAATAACTCCATGAATCACTTTTTTCCCCAATTTTATTATAATTTTTATTTTGGTAAAATCTGACTTTTTACAGATTAATTTCTTTTTAGGCCATGGGCCACTGGTTCATAAATTAACTATATAGTTTAGTTATATCAGCTTTATGTTAAAAACTTATTTTTTAAAAAGAAAGTTATAATGATTTAGATTATACAATGGGGAAAAGGACTGTGTCTTCAATAGTGTTGGGAAAACTGGACAGCCACAAGCAAAAGAATGAAACTGGACCCCTCTCTCATACCATTCACAAAAATCAAGTCAAAATGTATTAAAGATAAGCATGTAAGACCTAGAACCATGAAACTCCTAGACAAAAATATAGGGATAAGCTCCTTCACACCAGTCTTGACAATGAGTTTTTGGATTTGAAACCAAAAGCAAAAGCAACAAAAGAGAAAGCCAACATGTAGGACTACAACATAAGCTTCCACACAGCAAAAGATACCATCAACAAAATGAAAAGATGACCTATGAAATGGGAGAAAATATTTGAAAACCACATATCCAATAAGGAGTTAATATTCAAAATATACAAGGAGCTCACATAACTCAATGGCAAAAATAAAAATTAAAAAAATTAAGAAATGAACAAAGGACCTGAATCAACATTTTACCCAAGAAGATATACAAATAACCAACAGGTACATGAAAAGGTGTACAAAATCACTCATCATCAGGGAAATGCAGACCAAAACCACAATGGTATACCACCTTACACCTGCTAGGGTGGCTAGTATCATCAATAAAACAAGATATACCAATTGCTGGCAGGGATGTGAAGAAACAAGAATTTTCGTGCACTATTGATGGAAATGTAAACTGGTACCACTATTATAGAAAACAGTATGGAGCTTCCTCAAACAGTTAAAAATAGAACCACCATGTGATACAGCAATCCCACTTTTGAGTATACATCCAAAGGAAACAAAACCACAATCTCAGAGAGATATCTATATTCCATGTTTATTGCATCATTATTCACATTAGCCAAGGTATGGAAACAATCTAAGTGTGTCTGTCAGCACATGAATGGATCAAGAAAATGTGGGGTGTGTGTGTTTGTATGTGTGTGTGCGTGTGTGTGTGTGTTTGTGTGTGTGAGAGGGGGAAGAGAGAGAGAGAGAGATGGAATATTATTTGACCTTAAAAAGAAGAAAATCCTTTCACTTGCAGTAACATGGATTAACCTCAAAAGTGTTATGTTAAATGAAATAAGTCAGACAGAGAAAAAAAAAAACAAAACTTCATGGTATCACTTATACATGGGATCTTAGGGGGAAAAAAGGAAGGAGGGAAGGGAGGGAGGGAGGGAGGGAAGGAGGGAGGAAGGAAGGAAGAAAGGAAGGAAGGAAGGAAGATGGAAAGAATGAAGAGCGAGAAAGTCAAACTCATAGAAATAGATGCAGGGGTGGGTAGGGGAATAGGATAGGCCAGAAAAAGGCTACAAACTTTCAGTTTTAAGATGAACAGGTCTGAGAATATAATGTATAAAATGGTTACTATAGTTGATAATACTGCATAATCAAAATTTGCTAAGAGAGTAGAACTTAAATTTTTTCACCACAAAAAAAAAGGTCAATATGTGAGGTTATGGATGTGTTAAGTAACTCAATGGTGGGAAACTTTTTGCAAAGTATACATAAATCAAATCATCATCTTATGCCCTTTAAATGTATTATAATTTTGTCAATCATATCTCAATAAAGCTGAAAAATACAATATAATTCAAAATTGAGATGTGTAGAGTAGTAAGAAACTTTAATTCTCTATTTGTCTTCATACATTCTAAAAAGTTTTCTGTTAGAATTTTTGACAAGTTCTTCCAGAAAAGTTCATTGCTTAGCTTGCTAGAGATAGACTAGTCTTTAGTGAGTCATGTCTAAAACCAGAGCCAAGCACTGCCTGGAAGAAACTAGCCCAATTCACAGCTTTACCTGGAAAAGTTTTGCTACAATGGGGCCAATTTTTCTTCAAGCTGACCATTTGCACAAGGGTAAATATTAACATACAACTTAGAGCTGTGCAATTAAATGAAACCAGAGTAAGTGTATTTTAGCTCCTTCCAACACCTGGACAAATTCTACTTGATGGATAATAATATTAATAAGCATTTTAAACTTCAGCTCTGTGCTAGATCTATCAAGGTACTGGAGAAACAAATATGACGTATATATTAACTGTCTTTATGCCCCATGAAGTTCAGTCTAGTGAGAGGGACAGACAAGTGGTAATGGCAATATGATGTAGTATAATAGAGCAGTTACCATGTAAGCATAAAACAGGAGCAAGGCAAGTGGGTTACCCTAGAGATTATATTTGAAAATGGTTAGTTGGGCAGGCAAATAAAAAGATCCAGACAGAAAGCATAGGCTAAAAAAGCAGACCCCTTGAAAGAAAATAAGGTGTTCTTACTGGGTGAGTGAATTTTATACAGAGAAGAGTGGGAGACGGTGCCAGATATTGTCAAGGACTAGACCAAGAAAGGAATTTTTGTAATTCATAATTGGAATTTTTAACTTTATCTTATACATGCATGTGGGAGCCACTACTACCAGGATTTAAGCAGCAAAGAGACAAAGAAATTCATACATTGGAAAGGTCACTTTAGAAGCAATATAGAGAACTACCTTGAAGAGGTAAGTGTGGAAGAAGGAAAGTTCTCAGAAACTCATGCAGTAATATTCTAGGTGAAATACACCATGCCAGAGGTGCCTGGGTGGCTCAGTCTGTTGAGTGTCTGCCTTTGGCTCAGGTCATGATCTTGGGGTCCTGGGATGGAGCCCCATGTCGGGGAGGTCCCTGTTCAGCAGAGAGTCTACTACTCTCTCTCCCTCTCCCCCTCCCTCTCACTCATGAATGCTAGTGCTCTCTCTCTCTAATAAATAAATGAAATCTTAAAAAAAAAAAAAAAGAAATATACCATGTTACTAAAGTGAAGCAGTGGCACTGGGGATGAAAAGGAAGGGACTGGCTTGATATATTTCTGGAAGTATATCAGAGTTAATGAAAGAGGTGAAAATTTGGGATGAGGGAAACGATGATGGGACAACATCATGTATGACTCACCTTTCTCTCTGAGGCTGTTGGTGGACAAAAAAACATCAACACAAGATGAACAATAGATTTAAGAATATTATAAATAATTTTAGTTTTGAACAACCTTTTTGGGTTTTGAGGTGCCTATAAGACATGCATGTGTTTTGGTGAAAGTATCTAGTAAGCAATTGGGGCTAAGATCTGGAGTTGGACATTCCTTCCTCAAAACGGCTTCTTAATTATCCAGTGTTGGTGTATTCAAATAGCTGCCTAGGTTAATGCATTTGCTGTCCTGAAATAGGTTTCCCACTTCTGATGATGACATGCTGCAGTTAAGCAAGATATTTATTATAATAAAATGTACATAGAATTATAAGGCAAAAAAAAACTTTAGAAATTATTACACTCTTCTTTTTGTTTTGGATTGAAAACCGCACCAAATGCATTCCCAGAAACACCATTGACTTCTTTAAAATCTCTGGCATGGATGACTAACAACTCCCTTGATAACGTTGTCTAGCATCTCACCAAGCTGATAGGAGGATTTTGCTAATGCTCGTCTATATCCTTCATGCTGCAAGTGTTGTTCTTTCTGGTCTTATCCTTAGTGGAAATGGAGAACAGCTGTTTAATGCTAATGGAAAAATCAGCAAATTTAAAATTGTTGAATACACACTTTAGATTTTAACTGAATTATGAACTTGGCAATATTTATGAATTTAAAGCATGAAAATATAAACTAGATTCATCACGATATTTTTCCAACTGCATGGAAGTGTGATAAAACAGTGTTCAGAATTCTCAACATTCAAAATTCAAAGCACTGCCCTTGAAATGTTGTTCTGTGAATCTTAAAGTGATTAAATATTTTTGGATAAAGTATCTGGAAGTATTTTTAAGCCATACAGATTTCAAATGAAATGGGCAGTACTAAAAAATGAAATAAGTCACTATTTGTATTCCTCATTGAAATATCAGGCATCAGCAATCTTTAGAACCTTCAATATTGTATCCAACTGTAAAATTTATCAGTAGTGGAGGTTTACATATGTTTTAAATGAAATATTAATAAACTATAATCACGTTTATGTAATTCCAAAGGTTGAACATAATCCTTTTTTGCAGTCCTAAAAGCCGTATTTATTTGCGCTTGCTCATTCTCACATCTACTGATTTCAGGGATGGGTAATAAAAGGAAACTGAAATACGAGAGAAAAATAATTTTCTTGAATTAAATATAATTCATTCCCCATTTCTACCCCTGACTAACTGAGTCTCAGTAAAAATATTCCCCATCTCTTGAACCTATTTAGCCATGTTTATCCTATGAAAACACAGCTGTTTGGTCATTGGAAGCTAAAATTGGACACTCCCAACTTCTTAACCTATTTAAACTCCAAAGGGGGAAATACACAGGGGGACATAAATCTTATGGGTGATCTATCAAAAAATGTAGTTTTGTTTATCTTCAAATTTAAGTGACTTTACAGTGTTGTAAATAGGCTGAACTATAATGTAGATGGTGAATAAAGGAAAAATGTTTTTCTTGAAAATGCTCCGTGAACCAAAAGGCCACATGGAAGTTAAACACATAACCCAACGAATATAAAAAACAAAACATGTGGGATGGACTTATTTGCTATCTAAACTTATTATTTCCTAAATCTGTGGAGACAAGAGAGGAGTCATTAACAAAACCAGAAAAATTTATCAAAGAAACACATGACCATGGCATGAATACCTAAACCCTTACATGACTCCATGTTTCCAGGACTCACCAAATGACTTCTATCAAGTCCATTGCTTTAAAGGTTTCTTAAGAACCCCAATCCTGTAATAAAATAGACCTGAATTTATAATCCTGATTCTACGATCACTTCCTGGGTGACCTTAGTCAAGTCACAGGCTTTATTTATTTATTTATTTTTAGATTTTTAAAATCTATTTTAGCAAGAAAGAGACAGAGATAGTGAGAGAGAGCACAGGCAGGGAGGAGAGGGGGAAGAATGTTCCCCACTGAACAGGGAGCCTGACATAGGTCTCAATCCCAGGACCCTAGTAGATGCTTAATGGGCTGAGCCATGAAGGAGCCCAAGTCACAAACTTTAATCTTTGGTTTTCTCATCACTCAAAGGAGGATACTAATGTTTACCTTGCAGGGCCTTGTGCTGTCTAAATGTCACAATCATGCAAAAATGCCTAACACCCAACGCTGAATTACTATAGTTATTGTTATGACTTCACTTATTTTATCAGTCACACAGATTAGTGTAGTATTGTTGCTTATTTAGTACATTTTCCACTGTTTCATTATGACTGCATTTTTCTTGACCACACTGGTCCCACATGTGAAATACTCTCACATTAACCCATATATAAATACCCATCTACTAATATGATGTCTTAGTAACACATCCATATGTATCTGCCACTATTCTTCTCTTTAGAGAATGTTTCCCAGTGTAAACTAAGAAAAAGACTTCTGAACTCTGTATTGTATTTAGTAGTGACTGAACTATTACAGCTCACAGTGCCTACTATTATGAAAAGAATAATGATTAACTGCATCTTTGAACCATTTTATCAACCACCCTACAAATCTGTGATACTTGTTAAAGATTGACAGCCTATGTCTACAGCTTCTATTCAGTCTATCAAGTTGGTATTGATGAAATTAGTTCAGTATTATTCCAGAGGAAACAGAGATGACAAATCACAAGTGGGGCTAGATGCAAATTATTAAACATGCTATATTTGATAAAGCATTAGGGCTATCAAGGGCTCCAAATTCTTATTCATCACCTGATACACACTATATTCCTATGCACTAAAGGACAAGTCCTGCATGTATACATCTCTGTGTGTGTGTATGCATGTTTTATGAAATGGAATACTACTAAGCCATAAAAAAGAATGAAATCATGCCATTTGCAATAACATGAATGGAGCTAGAGAGTAGTATGCTAAGCAAAACAAATTAGTCAAAGACAAATACCATATGATTCCCCTCACATGTGTAATTTAAGAAACAAAACAAGCAAACATGAAGGGAAAAAAAGAAAGGCAAGCCAAGAAACAGACTCTTAACTATAGAGAACAAAATGATGGTTACTAGAGAGGAGGGTGGATTAAATTGGTGGTGGGGATTAAGGAGTGCACTTGTTGTGTTGAGCACTGACTAGGTGATGAATCACTAAATTCTATACCTGAAACTAATATTATGATGTATAGTAACTCAGAGGAATTTAAGTAAAAACTTAATCAGATATTTTTAAAAAGGACAACTCCTGCAATACTGAATATTCTTAAAAATTGTACTATCCTAGAAGTCCAAAGTATCTCTCCAGATTTAATAGACTATTCTATAATTTAGGCAATATAATGTTGCCAATTATAGCTCAATGTTCTAAGGTGTTATTCTATTTTCTGTATAACAAAGAAGAAATGATTACTAAAATAAAATACTATCTTTATGAAAGCTTCCAAAATTCATGTCACCTGTAAATAACATTTTGAAATTCAACAAAAATTAGATAGTGGTGATGGTTTCAAAACTGACTATGTTTTTTTAAAAACCACTAGATCATATACTTTAAAGGGAGTGAATTTTATTATTTGTGAATTGTATCTCAATAAAGCTATAAATAAAAATTTTAGAAACCATGTTTGTAATAGAAAAAAAATCCCATTTGAATATTCCCCAAGGGAAAAATAATGGAGCACTGGTTTCAAAGGAAATTAAAATTGTCAGCTATGTTGTATGAATTCAAGATAAGGATGATTTCAACAAACTTTTCAAGCCCATTAAAGATATTTTACATGTAGGAATTCTTCCTAAGTAAAATCTTGATGAATTACAAATGAGTTAGGCCTAATTGTTAGTATCTTCAAAATTACATAAAATAGAAAGGCCAGCTTCTTCAGTTTCCTTCCCTGTCATCGTTTGGAGGGCAAGAAGAGTGCAAAGGAGAGGAGAAATAGGAGAAAAGAATGAGTCAAACTTTTATTAACTAAGAACAAATTAACATTGCCCCAGGTGGTCTCCAGAGCTCTTATTACTTACCTTCTTCTTGCTAAGTTTAAATCTGGAGCTAGGGGATAAAAAGACAGAAAATGCATAAATCATCCTCAAAGGACAATATAGAAAAAAAGAGGCCATGAAGTTTAAGAAAGGGAGCAGTGAATGGAATGATAAGTGGAAGACCACATCAATAGAAACTCAAACTTCAAATTCAAACTGGAATTTCCACTTCTTGAAATCAATCTCAAGTTAAGACTATGTGAATAGTCACCCATTTTCAAACTTGAAAATATAGTAAAGATATTTGAGTTTTGCCACCCTTCCTTAGAGGTATTTAAATGTGATTGGAACTACCTATATGGTCATACAAATGTACCTCTACATTCCCTTAGATTACCAGATTGACACCTTGGAAGTTTCTTATGTTTAACATCCAACTGATTCACCATCAAATGTGGTCAGCTTTGACTTCTGCCCTGGTTATTGGATGGAAAGTTTATCTTGGGTTATCAGCATTATCAAGTTTTTAGAGCTCTTGGTTGGGAAAACTGCCAAATGTTTTTTGTTTGCTTGCTTGTTTTCTGTAATTATTTTCTGGTGAATAGTCTATAACTGAGAATTTTTAATAAATCTTACAGGTCTTGTTTATATTAAGGCAAAAACTCCCCACAAACCTTAATAAATGTCTGATTCTTCTGAGTAAGGCCTTAAAGAAGCACAAAATTTTCACTGTACCAGACTTTATTAGTCTCTTTGTATGGAAATATAATGTTAATGTAGGGTTAGGTTTTCATCTGGGTTGATTGCAATGTCCTAAAAATACTTTTTTTTCAATAACTTCCAATGTTAAATTTGCAAAATTAATTGTACTTTTCATGCATTAATGAATAGAGCACAAATGAAACATCACTGCTGTTTTTTGTGAAGTGTTGACTTGAAGAGACAAAGGGACATGTAACTGTATAATTAGCTATAAATGAGGAGCAAACAAATCACTTATATCAGTTAATAGATTCTGCTCTGAAGGATGCTGTCAAGTCTAACAGCCTTAACTTGAAGATTTTCTTCAAAAACAAACAAAAAAAATCACAAAACTTTCAAATGATAAGACTCCAACAAGGTCTTCTATTACTAAGAATTATTGCATTCATGAAATATTTCACAATCCAATTCCCAATGTAGTAAGAAACATTATGAAGCCAGTAAAGCCAAGGTCTACATCAGCAGTCATTAATACAACTGTCAGAAAAAAAAGGGAAAAGGTTTTCAATAATTTAGCATTTTTCACTCTAACAACTTCTGAAGTTCATGAGTCTTTAAAAAAAAAAAGGAAGAGATTGCATTTCATCTATAATAAGATTGGGTCTACTTTGATTTGCATTTTAGTCTGGTACCTGATCAAACTGTCTCTCTGTAATAGTTTTTTGTACCACATGGTATATATTTTAGCTTCCTTAGATAAGCAGTCAGAACTCACACTTTGCAACAAAGTAAGAAGTCAAGCTCTTAAAATTTAAGAGCAGAGATGATTGAATTGTGGCACACTATCTGCAATAACAGAGAGGTGGCTTTCTCAGAGAAAATGCCTCTTTAATAAATCCAGTATTGTACTTTAAACCTCTTTTCCATTCTAAACACAACCAGTAGACAACCAGCATCGTGAAGATTAAAATTGTAGGTCAGTGTGTATTAATTTTGGATTTGTTCATTAAGTCACCTAGTGCTCATTTTTTCCTGAATTAAAATTTTCTTAATTAACTTTATTAATTAACTTTGTGAGAGATTATATACATATTACTGGTTCTTCCACACATTTGCAAACCATATGCAACAACGTAATTTTTTAAACCCTCAAATTTAAAGGATTTCTAGCCATGGTTACACTGTGAAGTTATAAATATTTCAGATTACACAGCATGTGAGTGAATGCTGAGTAGAGCTCAGCAGTTCTAATTTATATTATTAATCCATCTATTCATCCATCTGGAAGGGGGGTGAGGAGATATACTTGTCCCAGTTTTATTAAACTAATACCATTAATAGCCAGATTAGTGATATGTGTTTCTGTGAAAATAATATCTTCAATTTTTGAAATATTGCCCTAAATGTCATCTTTGTTGACTGACTGTAAGCTTCCAAGAAAACTTACATCTTTCAGTTTCTACTGGAGCAGACATATGGAAGGTAGAACAAATGGAAAAAACTTTTGCCTACTCTGAGATGAATAGTCACTCAATAAATTACATAAATAAGGCACTTTTTAAAAAATTCTACCAGTGTGTTTGTGCTTTCCCTTGATTTGACAAAATATAGGATCATAAAACATTAATTACCAGATATAGCTGTTAAGGACTTTGTGATATTTCCCCAAATTAAAAAAAATGCATAGATTCTTAAGACAATATCAAAAGAGGTGTTAATAACTATTTTGATGAATTATAACATCATTGAAATAACCGTCTAGCGTTTGAAATCACCTTTTTAGTTGTATACGTTCTATTGAGATTGCTTTTTTCTCTGAAGGATGGAATTGCAAATGACTCTGTTGGGATTTTTTAAATGCCATATTACTTGATCACAAACTTAAAAAAAAAAGCAACTCTTAACAAGCCGGAACTACTGATAGAATCTAGCTACAATACCTTGCAATCAAACCAGACAATAGAGATGCTCCTTCCCACTGTGTCACTTGGCTTGAAATAATAGGATGATCAGTTCTTCTCTATATCTTTAACTTTTTTTCCTTGTGTCTTTTAAACTTCAGCCAAGTTACAAAAAGATTAAGGTTATTGTGAAGTCAGTAACGCACAGAAAAATTTAACAATGATAGATTAAACCATCTAGTTCTTAATTTAACAGCTATTCTTGGTTATTGTGTATACTGCTTTAAAAGATAAAGGTTTATTTTTGTATCATATCTTAGTAGATGAAGATTACTGGCCAAACGGAAAGCTAACAAAGTTGAATTCTCTAGCCAATCTTGCCCCTCGCTTTCTATTAGCAGTGTAAGCATTCATTACTCTCCAATTAAAGATCACCTAGGAAAGGATTTTTACTATCAGTGTTCTACTAATGACCAGAAGGCACACAAAGAGTAAAATGATAGCATTTCAAAAATCAAAAGGCCAGAAAATAAATTTTGACTTTGGCAGTTCTACTCTAAGACTCTCATTACATGACAATAGGCATCAATTCATTGCTGTCTAGGCTTTTGCCTCAAGGTAAACTCCACTTCGAGAGAATAAAGGATTTCCATAGTTGTCCATAAATAAAAAAGTATATAAAATTTTTTGGTGATAAGAAAATATTTAGGGTTCTTTCTTTAGTCTTGAAAGACAACATTTGTTTTCAATGCTTTCAATGTGTCATCTTGAGTGAAATTGTGTGGTTCTAGACTTTGAAATGTGCGGAGACTTAGTCTTTCAAGCTTGTTAAGAAGTAAGGAAAATCTTCATTTATTTGGCATAAGGTTACAATCTGTGGCAGAGAGTTCTTTATATTTACCAATGCAGCCTGGTTGAGATATTTTATTAAATGAGCATGGTTAACCAATTAGTCATAGTAGAATAGGTAGGGAAATATCCTTCAGTCTGCCCTATTTCACAAATCCACCAGAAGTTGATACACTGACAGAAGATATTTTGAAAGAAGGAGATGTCACTTGGATAAGGGAATGTTGCAGGTCTTAATCCTATGTAAATATGTCATGAAGAAGAGAGAGAAGCAAAGTCTGATAAAGAGAAGAAAGTAACCATTAACAAAGCAAATGATTGGTGCTTATTAATCAACTAAGTAGTGCTGTTGGCCAGCTTACCAATGATGTTGATAGAGAAGATGATGAGATTGGTGGTGGTGGCAGTAGTGGTGGTAGCGATAGTGTGTTTTTGATATCTGGTTTGGTTCTGCTACACTAAATCTTGTGGCTTCCAATATCCATTATTTTTAGGAGATGGCAGGTGTTAAGGGTTAAGGGTGTTAAGGTGTTAAAAAACCTTTTTTAAGGTGTTAAGGGTGTTAAGGGCTATGGAGCTTATAAGCCATGTTATCCAAGTGAATTAGTTATACTTAGTTGACTTTGTTGTTTACTGGGGAGGGTATGGATATCAAGCTAAGAAAATAATATAGCTGTATGAGTTCTGTAGTGAAATTGATTATTGTTTAAAATTTTATGTACAAGATTTTTTCTGTTAGGTAGGTAGCATCCTTCAGTGAAGTATAGACCATCATTCATATTCTTGCTTAATGAGTATACCCAGGAGAAGTTTATCTTTTTCAAAAATACTTAACATTTTCAATAGATCTTTGGGGAAGAAAAAGTGCCATATTTTGAACATTACTGATAAACGAATTCCTTTTTATCTTTGTTATCCCTTCTGTAAAACAAATAGCTGATAACATTCAAAGGGGATTATAAACTCAAGCATTTTTTCCCGTTTTGAATTACAAATTCTAGTTTAAAGAGCTCTTTCTCACCTTTTAGACTGTGTGTTTAGCTCATACGTATATTGGAGTTATGGTATATGTTTATTTAGTGTGCTGTGTGTTGCGTTCATTGCAGCCTTAGGGAAACCAAGAAACAACAGCTCTCTGAACTAAGCTTAACTTTACATCGTACTGAACAAATAGTCTCACTTGTAACACAGCTTTATATAATGATATTATTTATTGAGGTACAGGAAATATTTTTTTTAAAGATTTTTATTTATTTGACAGACAGATCACAAGTAGGCAGAGAGGCAGGCAGAGAGAGAGAGGAGGAGGAGGCAGGCTCCCTGCTGAGCAGAGAGCCCGATGTGAGGCTCGATCCCAGGACCCTGGGATCATGACCTGAGCCGAAGGCAGAGGCCTTAACCACTGAGCCACCCAGGCGCCCCAGGAAATATTTTTGAATGTTAATTTAAATTCAAACTTTAAAAAATCTGGCATCTCTTAGCTAATAATGAGTTATAACTCTTGGGACAAAAATGAAGGAATAGAATCAAATAAACAAAAAACAGGTCACAGTTAGACAAAGACTGCGTGGGATGGTACGTATTTTTGAAATTCCTTAACTCTAGAGTCTAAGCTTGATCTGTGCATGTTCTAAAACTTATCCTTCACTCCCATTTATCATATCTTGATGAAATATATCACTTCTGACATAAACTGTATAATCACGATTTACCTCAAAGTCTTCTTTGGCATACTTGTTAGCCTCAAATTCTTGTACTGTCACATAAAGTGATTAGTAGGGAAACAAATCAACAAAAAAAGCAGCTCAAAACATTATTTCTAGCTGTGCCTCAATTTGTTCTCTATGCCAGTTCTTAGTGAAAATTTTCTTTCTGCAAGAGTCTCAGGCAAAGATGTTACTGAAGAATATTAAAGTCCATGCACACATATTATGCTGGTTAATAAAAAACAAATTCTCCTCTTGTTAAAGCTAACATTCAATTTGTGTTTGCAAAATTCTCATAGTAACCTTCAATTTAATCTACATCCTTTCATCATACCCTAATATTTTTAATTTGATCATTTCCATAGTCTTCTAAAATTATAAAGTATGCTGGTATCCCCAACATAATACTGTTGTTTTCATGATAATAAGATTCCTGATGCTTATTTTCCATGGTAGTCCGTAGCTAGCAAGTGCACCAGGATCAACAAAACTGTCTTCTGGTCTTGGAGAGAAGCTGTTTCTTTCTTGCAGCAAAGCTCAATCTATGGCAAGTCTGCAGTAACCTCCTCTGTCTGTTTTTCAAAAACTGCGATATCCTTTGTATCCTCTAAAACTAGATTGAGACCACATTTATGGACTCTGCAAGATTTAGAATTGGAAAGAGCTTGAAATATCATCCATTAGCTGCCTGTTTTCCCACCCTTTTCTCACACAGGACTCTCCTTTGTAATATCCTCACTAATTGATTTACCTCTATAGATAGGGTTGAACATCCCAAAGTTAAGGAGCTCACTACCTTCAGAAACAGTTCCTTCCACCCTTGGCCAGTTCTGAATGTTGTAAAGTTCTGCTTAAAACCAGAATCGTTAGGGTCTTCCACTAATTCTCAGGTGTATTCTCTTGTGTCATAGTTTCCCTGTTTGCAAATATCCATAGAATGCCTAGTTTGTGTGAGACATTGTGCCAGGCACCCGAAAGAACAAACACAAAGAAGATATGAATGCTAACCTTGAGAAACAAAGGAAATCCCCTTTCCATAAGAAAAATCTATCAAATATTTGAAGTCAGCTAGCATGTATTCCGAGTCTTGTCATCCAAAGGATACAAACCCAAAATTTGTCACATAACATGATTCAAGCCCCCTCCTGACATAAGCATTCTTGTGGAGGAACTCCAATCTACTGATTTCATTCTTTAAATACTGTGCCTGGAAGTACCAAATAGAGCCCAATCTTGTCCTCTTTCAATGAAAGTTGCAAAAGCCCTAGATAAAATTGGGTTTTTCTGACAATCATATCACAGTGAGGACTTGTTGAGCCAGATGCCAACTAAAATCCACCATGACCAAAATTTGTGCACAGAAATTTGGTACCCCCCATTCAGCATCTTACATTTTTTTCCTATTAAGTTTTATCCTGGTCCGTTCAAATTGTCATGATCTCTTTGCATGAAGGGCCAATTTAGTAAACACTTTCTATATTTATATTCAGATCCTTGAAAAATTCAGGATTTACCAGCCCTGCCCTTCTTGACTTTTCATCCTAACCCCTTTTGTGTCAACGGTTAATAGTTATTGTTATTTATATTATTTTTGCCCAGTAGTAGGATAAACAGGAACAAAGTCGATGAAGAAAAGAATATGAGTAAACCCTTTTCCCTGAGATACTTCTAATTTGGTTGAGGAGATGGTTCTTACAAAAAGAAAAGAAGAAAACAGCTAGCAAGGCACAATGGCATACTTCATTTGAAATAGCGCAATAATATTGATTTACAGACCAGAAAAGCCACATGCATGAACTTCAGAGACAAATCTCAAACAAGCAAATATTCTCATGCATAACAGAAGTCCTAATTACTGCAGGAATGCACAGTAGAGATCAGAGTGGTCTGAAAGAGTCAGAATAAGACGTAGAGGCAGCAAACTGATACTTCAGGGCCAGGAATGAAAGAAAAACCACTGCTGCCTTTCAATCTCAGTTTAATTTAAACAAAAGGTCCTAATTGCCATCCTTCTCATTCTGTGCTGGAAGAATGAAATGCATGTCCATAATATAAAATGCATTCATCATAGCATAAATGTGCTCCATGACAACCCATGTTTCTCTGAAGAACTGACATCTAAGTAGCTTGTTGCTCTTCCTCCTCCTTGGTGAGGCTACTAGAATCCATACCTCTCCCTATTCAAACTGACGTGTGTATATTGTGGGTTTTTTAAAAATATATACTTGATCGCTAGAAGTCACAACTACAAAGATGTCAGATACAATTAAGTTAATTCAGTAACATCTGTTTAAAAAATAATAATAAGCACATATTCTCATTCTTGATCTACCTTTTAATTCTGAGAAGTAGCAAAATATGTAGACGGGAACTTCCCAATCTTCCCCAAAGATTTTCAGTTTTTTCTCCAACCAGGGATGAGAGTATCACAGAACCAGAGTTGCTTGTTGTTTTTCGCTAAAACAGGGATCTTTCCAAAAACAAGCTGCACTCAGAGAAAGACTGGCGTGATCAGAGACTGCCCCCTGCCTTCCTACACAGCACATAGAGTTCAACTGCTTTGGTTTTCATTAAAAATAATCCTAAAAACTTTGAAAAGATTTCCTGTATAATGAGCCATCAGTATCTAAGATTTTTTTTCATATTCAATGACCCCACTTGAGGAACTGTAAAGGGGAAATTTGCTGTGTAAAATAATATGAAAGTTTATCTCTTCGTTTATCATGCCTCAGTGATGGACATTATGGATATGATCCTGGTTTTTTCCGGTTAAGCAAAAATATGAAATGCTGAAAATATTACCTGATACAATTGTAAAATCACCAAAAAAACCCTCTATCAGAATTTCCTTTAGACTATACACACACACACACACACACACACACACACACACACATATATATACACATACATACATATATGGAAGGAATATCAAAATGTCTTGCATTTACGTCCTATAGTAAAAATCTCCAGGTAGAATTTTTTGTGTAGTTTCTTTTGCTCTGCAAAAAAATCTGCCTTGGAATATTTTTCAAGAACCAGGACGCTTATCAATAAATCAAGGATAGTCTAGAAACCTATAATCCTTTATGTTTGTTATAATAAGGTTTTCTGGTCAAGAGGAGAAATAGTAATGAATAAAGAAGTAGGTTTTTCCAGTGGGATACCATTGTTCATAAGAACGTTCCCAAAGTCTTAAAACACGAGGAACTTTTATCTACTTGGTAGCAATCTTCTTTAAATCCTTCCTGAATTTTAAAACTGGAGTTTTGGAAAGGTACATGTTTGAGATGAGGGGACTCCCCCTGGTGTGAGTTGCAAAAGCGTGTCTATATCCTAAGAAAACGGGCACGTTTTGGGGAACTGTTCCGGGGACCGCTGGGGATTTGCATCAAAGCCGAGGATTTCACAGTAAATGGCTCCTCTTTCCAGGGAAAACTTCCATAGACCTAAGGAAGAGAAGGGAAAGCCGGAAAAATCCTCAGCTGATTCCCCGGGACAGTTCAGGCAGGAGTTCGAGAAAACCTCTCTGGCGACCGCAGAGCGCGCCGGCATGTGCTTGCTTTGAGTTGGCTTTCCCGATCTTAAAGTGCGCCCTAAATTACTCCTTGCACTATACTCTCCCGGTTAGTGTTGCCAAAACCACCAAACCCCATCGAATCCGCTAGCGCTGGGCCAGGCCGCCACCTAGAGAACCCAAAGTGTGGTATGCACCGCCTGTGCCAGGAAAGTGGAGCTGGCGCTCCTGGCTGAACCCCGTGCCCCGAGCCCGGCTGCGTCCCCGGCTCTGGCTCAGGCTTACCGGCTCCTGACCATTCGGCGAGCGCCGCTCAAAGGCAAATTTCCCTGCCCGTGTGTACTGGAATTCGGAAGCCCAGGCGCGCTTCAGCCCGCCGCCGGGTTAGCTAACTCCGTGATGCACCGGGAACCTTCCCCATCCCGGAGTGGGCTTCACCCCGGGTCCTTCTCAGTACTTTTGCCTTTCTCGAGGGGCAAGAGATAACAGCCTAAACAGCGAGATACGTAGTAGTAGTAATAGTAGTAGTAATCGTAATAATTATTATGGTTATGATTATCACACTCATCCTCATCATTGCTATTGCCATCAGCGGCTCTAAGCCAGCTTTCTAGGGAGCCCGTGAGGTCCCGGGCTTCGGTAGACGCTATCTCAGGCTCTGGGCTCAGCAGAGTCCATATTGCCTGGAGAATGTATCACAGAGATTTTTATTTACATGTTTAAAAGTAAAACTAATGTCTCAGCTTCCAACAAAATAAATAAGTCCCTCCACAAAAGCCAGAACGAAACATCGTGTGCTCACGGGGATAGAGAAAAAGGACACTTGGGGAATTTTAAAAGATGAGTGCTTAATTATTTAAAAAGAAGACATACATTTTTCTCTTCAATATTTACAAATTACTTTTCGCTAACATAGCATTTTTCAAGATGTGAACGTTGTGCAGTCCGTGGACTTGGCAGCGCTGTCGCCGCCGCCGCCGGCGCGGCATCATACAGTAGCATTCAACAGATGCTACTGTTTAATGAAGAAAACTGCGATGGGTTTTTCCTTTGCGAAACAGAACTTGGGTGTGGACAGTATGTTCACTGCCAAATTAAAATCAGAACGCTGCAAAAGTGTCTGAATTCAGTTGGGATGGAGGGAATCCTAGGATTCCCAAAAGCCCCTATTGAAATAAACAAATACGTTCCTTTTCCAATTGGGAAACCAAGGCACAGAAAGAAGTGACTCGGAATAAGGATAGAACCCAACTCCTAGCATTGCTCCCACCTCCTTCCCCAACCCTAACTTTTGGGGCTAATGAGGTGAAAGGTCCCCAGAGCGGCCAGATGCTTCCTTCCCTCTGTACTCCCTGGAGTTCGATCCTCTTAGCTGCTGTATGGCTTCCCCTGTCGCCTGTTCCACATAATCGGCGCTCTGCGATCTGGTCTTAAGTAGCCAAACCGGGGTCTCGATCTCTTTCTTAGGTGCAGCTACCTGTGACCGGCAGGAATCCAGTCCCCACTTCTCCCGCGGCCCTCGGTATATCGCCACGGAGCCTCAGCCAAGACCGGAGACAACCCCCCCTCCCCATTTCTTCTTAGAAGGAATCTCCTTTGCCCCCCTCTCAGTGGGATCTTCTCCATCTCTAAGTTTGGTCTTGGTACCTCCTAGGTGTCTTGGCCATGGTGGCTCCGACCACCCCCCCTTCTCCCGGGGCAGCCCGGACACCGCAGGCACCTGCCCGGTGGCGCCTGGGAGCCAGTGGAGAAGAGCTCTGCTTGCGGGGCTGCAGCTAGGCATCCCGTTAGTTGCCAAAAGGGAGCTTTTGCTATTCCCTCCTTACCCTGCTGTCTTGACCATGCCAAGGCAGCCCTCCCAGCGGCTGGGCAACCAACTGGCTGTGGGCCTCAGGCTCTGGACCAGAGAAATAGGTGCAGCCCCACTTCAGAAACCCAAAGGAGCTGCCCTCCTTTAGGCAGTGTCTTTCTAAGTGTGTTTCTTGGGGGTGTCTTTCTAAGCACCTAGCGAGGGCTGTGGGGTCAAAAAGGAAACTAAGCTGTGCCCTCTTGGGGCATGAAGGCCAAGAGTCTTCCTTTCTCCCTTCACTGCATTTGAGGTTAGGGACAAAGGGGAAAGAGGGACCGAGAACCTCGGCCTTTGCTCACTAAATGTGCTTGACCTTGTGAATGCCTCAGTTGCTCCAATTGGGGAAAGGGGTTAGGAGTTGGAGCCCGGAACCTCCGAGGGAGTTTCAAAGCTTGGTAGAACTTCTGAGACTTAGGAAATGTTAAGGGTGTGTGTGTGTGTGTGTTTGGGAAGAGTGTTTTTTTCAATTTTTAAGGGTGCATTCTTGAGACAGACCCCCCCCCCCGTGACCCCGGTACCCCCACCAGTCTCCAGGCCTCATAAATCAAGTTAATCACCACCGCCACCACCACCACCATGGGGTCTCGCGCCCCCTGCCAGCAGGTTCCAGATGCACTAAGAAACGGCCCAAACAGGCCGGGGTCAGTGTAACGTTGAGCGCTGATTGGTCGCTCTTGGCTCCACCCCTCCTCCGGTTTTGGCCCAAGAGAGCGGTGCGGCGTCGCCAGCGCGGGGTAGGCGCTCTGGTGCTCGCCGAGGAAGCTCACAGCCTACGGCGCACCGATCTTTCTGATCCTGCCTTTGGAGCAGCTAGATTGCCAACCTTGGCTGCTCCATCGGCCTGCCGCCCCTTACCTGCGATTGCATATGAACTTTTCTTCCTTCTTGCACACCGTTGTCGTCGGAGTCGTCGAGATCGTCGTGGCGCTCGCGTGATGGCCTTCGTCCGTTTAGAGTAGTGTAGTTAGTTAGGGGCCATCGAAGAAGAAAGAAGACGCGAATAGTGCAGAGATGCTGGAGGTGGTCAGTTACTAAGCTAGAGTAAGATAGTGGAGCAAAACCAGCCAAACCTGTCCGGGGGCGCACGGTCGCCCAGAGGAGGTCGACTCGCCGGTGCTTACTATCGCGCCGAGCTCCCTCCGTCCCTCCCTCTGCCGAGGCGCGAGATTGCGGCGCGCAGCGCAGCGCAGCGCACTGACTGCCGCGGGCTCCGCTGGGCGATTGCAGCCGGGTCCGTTTCTCGTCTAGCTGCCGCCGCGGCGACCGTTGCCTTGTCTTCCTCCCGGACGCTTGTGGTAAGTTGGAGCCCGGAGCTGCATCGATAGCCGAGACCCTAACGGTTTAGGCGGGGGATGGGGTGGGGAGCGGGGACAGGTCCCGGATGGTTGCAGCTTGCAGAACTGCGCTGGTCCGAGCGGGAGGTGGGGAGCGGGGGGTAGGGAAGGACTCTGAACGCGAGCTCACGGACACCGGGGTCTCTGGGAGGAGAGAGGTTATTAGTTCCACGGGAGGGGCACTGAAACCTCAAAGGAGGTTGGGAAGCGGGGACTGGAGATGAAGGCGCTGGGCGGATGGCGGGGAGTGGGGGGGTGGTCTCGAGAATCCAGCGCCCTGATTGCTGAGAGAGAAACAGGAGGCGAGCGTGGGGGTCTCAAGAAATGAAGGGCGGGGGGAGAGTGAACGTGGGTGTCTCTGGGCAGAGGTTCTGGCTGCGGAAGGTGCAACTGAATTGGGGATACGGGCTACGTTTTTAAGAAATCCGATTTCAGGAAGGTTGGAGGGGGACACAAGGCTTGGGATCGTGGGAGCAAAATGAGCCGAAGGATCCTCTATGATGTTCTCATTAAAAACCGACCCCAGTTTTCGGAGGGTCTGAGTGAACACGGGTAACTCTGGGGAGATGAACACTGCGGATCTGTGTCTGGGTCTAACAGCTGTGGGCTGAATTTGAACAGCGCTGCTGATGGTCACGTAAGTTTAAGAGGAGAGTATAAGGGCATTCAGCAAGCCTTTTTATTAGTTTACCTAAGTCACTATATTTTGAAGAGGATTGCGGAAGTCTCCAGTGCTGCCTCTTATTCCGGTTCATTAACTCAGTTTAACCTGACCAGCAGTCTTACAGTGTACTTCGGAATTGCTAAGTGTGAAAACAGGTTGCTGTTCCTGAAGCCACATAAAGTTCGTCATTGCAAACCGTGTCCCTGTGTCTGTTTCTTTTCTTTTCTTTTTTTTTTTGCCGTGCCCTTTGCCTTTTGCTTCCGGTTGGGTAGTATGCGACCTGAGGCGACCAACATTTTGTATTGTGTTCAAGACCTCTTTATTTTAAGCAACGGCATTCCTCCACTCAGATTCAGCGGGCAACATTTGGCACTTAGAGAATATCTAATTTGGTCGAGAATCATTGCCAGTACCGCTCAGCTTCTTCATTAATATTTACCATCACAAGTCCCATCCAAGGAAACCTCTGGCTGCTGAGCCACTAAGTGCATATGCCCCTCACCACATACCTTTTAGGCAGACTAACGGAGGGAACCTTGCTCTAGGGGGAATAGCACTTAGCTAAAATGATTGGGGTTGGGGAAACGCTGTGCAGTGAGTAACCACTGAGCTCCCCAGTTTGCAGACATTTGTGACCTCACACGCAGTGGTGCGAAAGGACATCTGGGTTCTAGAGTTTCAATGTTAGAGAAGTTTATCCACAGATCAGCCAATCTGACAATCAAAACATGAACACAAGGTGTAGAAACAAGGTGTTACTGTAGTTAACCATGTATGTGTAGACACAAGGAAAAGGGCCAACAGACATGCCCCACAGGGGGGAAAAAGAAGATATCTACCATAATCATTGTAGGTTTTGGGGGGGGTTGGGGCAGTATTTAAGTCACCTTGAACATCATCCTTTAGGAAGAGTATAATGATTTTGCACCCTGATACCTTGATCTTTGAGAGGTATCTCCACCCTTCCCCCCACACACCTCACCCCTGCCAGGGGTGGGGGTAATTAGTTTTTTTTCTGTATTTTGGGAAAGTGGGTTGTAGAATATATAATTAATTTTTTTTATTCCTTAAATATGTTCTAACCCTCTGGGGGAGGAAGTAAAATAGTTATTTATTTCATCCATGCAATTTCTTCCCTACTAGCTATTATCATCTACAGCAACAAGCCCAAGGTAAGTCTTGAAATTCCGAAGTTGGATAAGGCTTGTGATTGCAATTTCAAGGTAGGATCTGGGGTGCTTCAGTCAACAATGGCAGTGTTTTTCTATCTGCATAATCTAGAGAAGATTATTAACCCTTCCTATGCTTTCCTGAGGGATCTATAGAGCTGTCATGGATGAGGATAATGATATTTTCAGATAATCACATGACAGACAGGCTTTGGTGCAGTATGAATTCATGGGAAGAGGTGAGAGCTGACATTTTTGCGAACCTGCTGGATGCCAGGCACGGAGCCAGGAGCATTACATATATTACATTTCACATGGTTTTCATAACAAGACCTACGATGAGTTAGATATTCTCTTTTTATTGGTAACATTGGATTTTTTTCCCTTCCATCTCTCAAGGTATTCTTACAGATTAACTTATGGCAATGGAATAAAAAATATTTTCTTTGTGCTTTCAAGGCTACCTGGGGAAAAGATGTTTATTTCTTTAACAATACAAGTAAAATCTTAAAAACCTAGCATCTCTGATACAATGTTGGACTGATCCACCAAAGGTTTAAGCAAACATGGGCATCTCACCCCCCAGCAGTTTACAGGCAGTGAATTTTTCCTCTGAAAAAAAAAATTCTAAAATCATGAGAGATGTGCAGGATTACCACTACCATTTGTAATTTAATTATTTAGGAATATTTCTGCATTTAGCTGGTGAATACCTAAATCTGAATAACGATCTGAAGCCAGCAAGAATTCTGTTATTTTACTATCCCATTTATTTCCTTCAAGTCAAAGTTATTTCTCTCTACTCAAGGGAAACACAAAAATTAAAACAAAATTTGAGAGAGAGATTGTCCAAAACTAACATCAAGTATCTTCAGCTACTCTTAATCATTGCTCAAGTTCTGAGATGGAAGAAGGTGGTCACTTTCTGAGCCTCCAGGCAAATAAGTCCCAGGTTAACATGTCTCCAGAAGCTTCCGGCTATTCGGCATTATCATCAAAGAACCTCTTACCACTCAATTCTTATAGCAATGGAATATCTCACAAAATAAGAATCTATAGTGCTTGTATTGAGGTTATTTTAGTAGCGCATCTGGTAAAGATTAGCATTGACTAGTGGAAGAAATAGTAAATTAGTATCACTAACAGCCTGGATAGCCATGAGCAAACCAGGTAAGCCTGACTGTAAGCTGGAGTTAATAACATATATTATTGTAATATAAGAACATATGTTATTATGTTATACATTAATGTAATAATATGTTAATCTTATATGCTTATTGTGAAGCACATGGATATTAAGCATTTAAAATTTTTAAGTTATTGGACAAAGCTGTATTTGTTTATTATTATCATTTATTTGTCACTGCTCCAGTATACCTATGTTATTTTATCTACAACTTGTATACTCTGGAGTCTCAGAAACCTCCAATCACCAGCTCAATTAGTGTTCCATCAGTTGATCCATCCATCAGGGGTTTTCTTCAAAATATACTGACAATGTGGCAGCAAAACAGCCTCGTGATCTCCATTTTATTTATTTTTATTTTTTTAAGATTTTATTTATTTATTTGACACAGATCACAAGTAGACAGAAAGGCAGGCAGAGAGAGAGAGGGAAGCAGGCTCCCCGCTGAGCAGAGAGCCTGATGCGGGGCTCGATCCCAGGACCCTGAGATCATGACACAAGCCGAAGGCAGCAGCTTAACCCACTGAGCCACCCAGGCACCCGTGATATCCATTTTAAACGAGGAACATTGAAACTCACCAAGAGGTTAAGCTGCACTATTATTTAGCCAGTCACTAGCAGATTGAATCTAATGGTCACACACAACAACTCCGCAGCAGTCATTTCTGACATTTTATACACAAATGATGGAGTAAAAGCGGGAGTTCAAATAAGATGCACACGAGCAGGAATCTCAATTATGATGTTTTTTTTTTCCCTCCCTGTACCCAGCATCTCAACTTCATCCCGTCTAATCCTTCCTCCTCTCAGCTGTGTTTAAGACTGTGCCATCTGCAGTTTACTAAGATACTTGTTTATTACAATGTTGTATATATAGTTGGCATTTCGTAAAGTCAATTTTCTTCATTAGCGTTAACTTTGTTCACAGAGGAACAGTTACGTGATTGAATTTGAGAAGCATTAATTAATTAATTAACTAATTAATTTGGCCCCCAAATTAGTAGCCTTCATGGTTTGCAGCAGCACTTGAAATTCTACATTGAGGAGTTTCCGGTTTCAGTCACTGTCTCCTTTAAATACAAACATCCACTTAGAGGGGTAACTTACTTTTGTCATTACCTATTAATAACTAAGCATAAATCAATTGACAGCTGTCAACAGCCTTTAGAACCACATACTACATACTTAAATACACATAATGGCTATTGAAATTTAAATTAATTGAAATTAAGTAAAATTATAAATTCAGTCCCTCAGTCTCACAGACCACATTTTAGCTACTCAGCAAGCACAAGTGGCTAGTGACTACCTATTGGACAGTGCAGATACAGACTATCTCCATCATTGCAGAAAGTTCTTTTGGAAAGGAAGGATCCTAGGCTTTTTCACTGAATACTTCCTCCACCTCCTTGCTATAACCAAAATCTGGAATTTTCCTGCTTGGATTACTCCCATAGAAGCTTGCCTGCTTCCTAACAGATCCCTCACGTGGAGATGGATTAATTCTTATCCTCTGCTTCTCCCCACTTCATGAGTCTTATTACTCTTCCAAATGGAAGGACTTAACTCTATAGGTGAATCTCTCCCAGTTCTACTTTTTTCTTAACTTCCAGCATACTAGAACCAGTCTCTTCTACTTTTATTTAAATGATGTTTTATTGATGCTTACAGCATTTCAGCATTTCTTTCTTGTCTTTGCTGTCTACAGCCTTACTGAAATTTTTGGCACCTGGTTCTTCTTATTGTCCATTTTTAACCTTCCATTTTCTAGAGACTTCATTATTTATGATGATTGCCGAATAATAGTCAAGCCTCATAATTCCTTGACCTCTTTTTTTCCATTGTCCTCAGCCCCGTGGACACCCCATAATACATCACTTTCTAAACTTTTAAGTTCAGAAATACTACGCTCAGATTATGACTTTCAGTATCCACTCACGCCGCACCAAGCTTCTTTTGTATCTGCTTTTCAACCTCATAAGATGTCCCAGGCACCCTCTTGGTTTCACTTCATTTCCTTCTTAGTCTGACCCTTATGCCAATCACGATGTTTCTCCACACTCCACTCCTCGTTGCCCTTTCCCAGGCCCCACCTTTTACCTCCTCCACTCCTTTGGGCTAATCTGCTCTATTTTCAACTCTGATATCTGAGCATTACTGGAGAAAGCTAACAAAACTACACATTTATAGTCTCCAGCCTCAGCTGGGCCCTCAAGACCACTCAGTAATCCTTTTATATGCCAAGTCTATGTGTTGACTCCCTTTCCTATACTCCTAGACAGGCTCCACACTTCTGTAACTCTTGCCAACTTCGGTATTTCCTCCCATATCCCCTAATTTCATCAATTTTACTTTTCATGCTGCACAGAGAAAATGAAGCAAAGGAGATGGATAAGGAAGATGTCATCTTTAGTAGCTTCTCTCTCTTCTGCCTCTAGACATTTATCACTTCTGTGCTTACTTCTCTTGCTTTACCTTTGAAAAATAAGAACCCCTGTTCTCCAAAGTTAACTTCTCCCTCTATATACTGAATCCTGTTTTCTTCTATATCCTAAAGATTTCATCCATGATATCGTCTTCCCTCTCTTTTTAAAGATTTTATTTATTTCTTTATTTGAGTTAGAGAGTGAGAGAGCACAAGCAGGGGAGCAGCAGAGGGAGAGGGAGAAACAGGCTTTCTGCTGAGCATGGAGCCCAACTCAGGACTCCATTCCAGGAACCAGAGGGTCATGACCTGAGCTGAAAGCAGATGCTTTACTGACTGAGTCTCCCAGGCACCCGATAGGGTCTTTTCTTTTTTGCATTATCTTACATGGTTCTTTTTGTCTCCTTGCCTTCCACATACCAGCTTCTTTAACCTTCTTTATATAAAAATGGATCCTTTGTAACAGACTACTATTATTAATACATTTCAAGTTAGTTATTAAAATAACTACACTTGCCTTCTGACCCATTTTCCATTAAGTAGTCTCATGAGCCTATTCCCCATTCCATCCCCAATGATACTCCTCTATCAGAGTTTCTTTTGGCACATGGAACAATGTTGAGAGTATATAGATGGTCAGCAAAGACCACTTCACCTGCCCACATTCTTAAACATGTTTCTCATTATTCAGTGCAGGACTATAAAAACAAAGTATCCTCTGGTGGACACTAAAGGGAGTAGATTTCTGATAAAAAGGAGTGAGCTATAGAGGTATCAGGGAATGGAGAGTTAGTTCAAGACACCTTGGTGCAGCATGAACTACTGTACAAAGCGGCTGGCTGAGCCTGGAAAGAATAAAAGTGAGTAGTGAATGTAGCCTTCCAAAGAAAATTCAAGCAGTTTGATTGGGAGTAAGGAGGGGAGGGTGAGCATTCAGAGTTGAATCAATATTATAATGCAGGATGTGGGAGAGTAGGTTCAATATAAAAATGTTTAAAATAAAAATTAAACACTACCCAAACCAAAGGTGATGTCAATATCTAGAGAAGAATAGGAATGGCCACTCTGACTAGGGTTCTCTTTATCTTTTCAGTTTTCTAAAAAAATGACTGTTGTCTTTAAAGTCATTAGTGAATGCCTATGAATAAATGTCACAGTGTTCAAAATTTTTATAAGTGTATTTTAAACTCAAGTATCTCTCATTTTATCTCACTAATCAAAGTCGTAATACTTTCAGGTACAGCTTCCTATAATCGAGGTAGGAAGACTTGCCCAAGTTAGCACGTAATTATTCTTCACAAAAGAGGTATAAAAGATGACAGGAATAGTGGTTGTTTATTGAAAATTACGATGTACTACAGATTTCTAAGAGATTTTCATGTTCTCACATGTATAAGCATCACAATTACCCTAGGAGAAAGTACAACTAATATCCACAATTTGCAGATGGGGAAACTAAGGCACCACAAAGAGGTTAAATAGTCCACTTTAACTGACTAGCCAATACCAAGCTTGAGATGTGGCAGTTCTAATTCCAGAGATGATGCTGTTAAGCAGTAAACTCTACTGTCTCTGCTTAGGAATTGGCTAATTTATCTTTCATACTGTAGCCATTAGTCTTTGGATAGAACAGATTTGCCTGTTAAAATGAGGATATTATTACTGACAGTGTCCATTAATCATTAATATGCTGTTTGACAAAGTAGTAAGATAGGCATGTGACATTTCATCTGTAAATTCAGTTATCAAGAAAAAAGTAAAGCTAACGAGTAAGTCCTTTTAATGCTGAGGGACTGAGGGACAGGGGACTTACAGAAACCATTTAAAGATTGAAATAAAATCAGGGAAATAATGCTGGTATGTACAGAGAGTGACTGGAAAAAGGTGTCATGACAGTAAGTTGGACGCAAAAGTGTGTGTGGTTTGTCCTATATGTGACACCACAACAAAGGCCATTCAAATTTAGTCCTTTATATACAGTTGCCTACATAGAAATTGAACAGAAAAATTGAAATCCTAGAGTTCTGAGACTGGAAGGAACAGAAGGGTCATTAAGAATTATTTCTCAGGGCACCTGGGTGGCTCAGTCCTGTGGTTGGTACTCCCCCTCTCAAACCTATCTAAATTCTGCCTGGTCTTCAAGGTCTGGTTTAAGCCCCACCTCTTGCATAAAGCTTTTGCTGACCAGCCCACATATACAGCAAACTCCTCAATCTAAATCTATATTTATATCTATATCTATATATCCATCCATCCATCCTCCTAGGAATGTATGTTCCAGTAGTTAAAGGTGAAAGAAACTGAAGGAAGAAATAGAGTAGAATTTCTAGCACATCTGGCCAATAAAACTTAAGAACCCAAAGCATCTAACAGAATAACAGTTTTCTCTAAAATGATGTCATGTCATCTCTCTCAACACATTTTAGAACAATTAAGAAATTATAAATCTTCTTAACCTAGTTTACAACTAAAGCTTAGCCCTATCTTATGCAGTTTTAATTTTTCAGTTCATTCACAGTGAAATACATAACTATAAATATATATAAATATTTTATAAAATAGATGATAGATATAAAGGAGAGAAAGAGAGACCCTATTCTTTTGGCCACATACATATCTGGTAAAGGTAATGATCAATGATTAGGATCAATTCCATATTCTGGCTGTAGCATTCCCTTGTTTTTTAGTTTTTAATTAGTAACCTCAAAGGTCTACACTCATTTTGTGGTATGAGTTGATGGTTCAGAGTGGAGCAGAACTTTTTCTTTTTAAAATAACAATTCTCAGGGCACCTGGGTGGTTCAGTGAGTTAAGCTTCTGCCTTTGGCTCAGGCCATGGTCTCAGGGTCCTGGGATGGAGCCCCACATTGGGCTTTCTGCTCTGCTTCCCCCTCTGCCTCTGCCTGCTTCTCTGCCTACTTGTGATCTCTTTCTCTGTCAAATAAATAAGTAAAATCTTTAAAAAAATAAAATAACAATTCCCAAATGCCTTTGCAACAAATAAATTTGTAAATAAGAGCTTTATTACCTCGTTTTTATAATAGGAAATCAGAGGTTACTATTAATGAATTGCTATGAGTGGTAAAATCATGACTCTTAGGTTTTTTTAAATTTTAGATTAGAAAAACAGTTAAAAATATTTTAATGTTTAGTGGCTTGTGGTTAGATTGTTTTAGATTCTCTTTTTTGTTTTGTTAGTCACTGATTCCCAAGGGGCTAATATTCTCATATCTCACATTATTAAATGTAATGTCAGTCTAAAATAGATACAGAGAGAATTTGGTGATTTTATTCTTGGTGGAAGTAAAACAAGAAGGATCTGGTATCTCTCCAACAAAATTTTTTTAAACCAAGTTTTAAGAAAGCATAAATGAACTGGTTTCTTCATAGACTTATTTCTCTCGTCTTCTCATTGTGTTTCTATTCCTACTTAGAAAATCATTATAAACAAATGAATAGAATTGATGAAGATGGTAGAACTGTAAGCCCAAAAACTTCTTGTGGATATAATGACTCTTTTTTCCCTTTGTAAGATATCATCTATTAGGATGGTTACTTCTTTTTTCTTTAAATGATTTTTATTGTCATAAAATGCACATAAAAGTCAACTTCTTTTTTTTTGTTTTGTTTTTAAGATTTTATTTATTTGTCAGAGATCACAAATAGGCAGAGAGAGAGGAGGAAGTAGGCTCCCCACTGAGCAGAGAGCCAATGTGGGGCTCGATCCCAGGACCCCGAGATCATGACCTGAGCCGAAGGCAGAGGCTTAACCCCCTGAGCTACCCGGGCACCCCAAAAGTCAACTTCTTAACCATTCTGCAGCTGTGCAACCATCACCACCAACCATTTTTTTTAAACATTTTTTTAAGATTTTTTATTTATTTATTTGACAGAGAGAGAGATCACAAGCAGGCAGAGAGGCAGGCAGAGAGAGAGGAGGAAGCAGGCTCCCTACTGAGCAGAGAGCCTGATGCGGGGGCTCGATCCCAGGACCCTGGGATCATGACCTGAGCCGAAGGCAGAGGCTTTAACCCACTGAGCCACCCAGGCGCCCTGCCACCAACCATTTTTGTTACTCTTTGCATCTTGTAAAACTGAAGCTTCTATACCCTCCAAACAATTTCCCCTCCAGCCCAAACCCTGGGTAACCACTGTTACACTTTCTGTCTGATACAATGACTCTTCCTTTCCAAAATCTTAAGGTAACACGTGCTGATTCTTTAGTTTGAATGTTCATTATCTTCCTCTCATTGGATAATGGTCTACCTCAACTTTTCCTTCTACTACCAAACCTCAGCCATTATCTAAATGTTTTGTAAGCCAATTGACAAAACTCATGATCCGTGTTTATCTGTCAAATTAGCCAACTACATAATGAAGGTGAATAAAAAGCTTGTAACAATTATGGAATTTCAGCAAGTATCTGTTGAGGGTCTACTGTATATTTAACATCTCATTGGACTTTAGAGATTCTCTCTCTCCCTCTCCCTCTGCCCCTTCCTACCTGCTCGTGTTCTATCTTTCTCTCTCTCTCTAAAATAATAATAATGATAATAATAATAATACAGTTCTGCAATTTATGGTATAGACAACATCAAATGTGTTCATATCTATAATTGATATTCTGAGTCTCTTGATTTAGATGAAGCAACAAGATCAAATAAAAGTACATTTCTTTCTTTTTTAAAAGTATTTTTATTTGTTTATTTTTATGAGAGAGAAAGAGAGAGAGCACAGGCAGGGGGAGGGACAGAAAGAGAAGCAGGATCCCCGCTGAGGAGGGAGCCAAATGCAGGAGTCTATCCCAGGACCCTGGGATCATGACCTAAATGGCAGGCAGATGCTTAACCTACTGAGCCACCCAGGAGCCCAAGTACATTTATTTCTGTTGCACAACACACTTACATTGTTAGAAGTTTAAAAAGTACTCTATCCCTCCTCCCACATTACTTTTTCATGAAATTTGAAATAATGCTTGTTCTTTCTGCCTTGGAGTCATTGTTGGATCACCTTTCTCCATGTATTCTCAGTTAAATCCATCAATATAGCTTCTAAATTATTTTTACCAAATACTACTCAAAAGTTTCACTCTTTTCATTCCCATGATGATTATAGAATCTCTGGGTTAGTGCCTTACGGATCACTTCAGAGCCTTGCACATGTTTGAACCTTGCACATCGCCCATGCGCAGCACAGTGCCACAAAATCACGCTGCCCAACTTCTGGGCAAATCATCTGTATGGTTAATAGCAACCAGATGCCAAATGTCAAGGTGAAATAAAAAGACCGCAAGGTGGGTCATGAGGTAATGAACTCCAGGTAATGGGCCACATTAGGAAATAATTGTAAACAGTCACATTCTTAATTCAGAGAAAGATGTACTGTTTAATTAAGTTGGGGTTATGGAAGGGACTAAGGTCATTATGAAGATTATAAAGCCAAGATATAATACATAAAACTAAATGTGTTATGATTTTGTATAAAGGGGCTACTGGTCATAAAACAAATTTTCTGTAGTTTGGGGCACCCAGGTGCCTCAGTCAGTTAAGTGAATGACTTGATTGTGGTTCAGGTCATGATCTCAGGGTCATGGGATGGAGCCCTATGTCAGGCCCTGCACTCAGGAGGGAGTCTGCTTGAGATTCTCTCCCTCTGCCCCTCTCTCCACTCGTGCATGCTCTCTATCTCTCTAAATAAATAAAATCTTTAAAAAATTATCCAGGCTGACACCCACATACATAAGAATAGTAAAATTTGAATTTCTAATCTGAACAAAAATGGACATCATTAATTGTGCTACTTACATGGCACACTGTATTGCGTCCGGTTTTGTTTGTCTGTTTTCTGTTTTTTAGGTTTAAGTTCTGTCACCCAGGTGCCAGGCTTGGTGTTCAAGGTTTTATACACATCATCTCGCTTTTTAATTTGAGCATTATCTTTCTTATTAGATTATGAAATCACAGAGGACAAAATTATTTATTATTCATGTTTATACCTTTACCCCAACTACCCTCTGCATACATCATTAGACCATTACACATTGTGGGTTCTTTCAATATATATATGCTGAATAATTAATATGTAAGAGCACATGAGCACTGTGGGGAAAGGTTTTTAGAGTACAAATTTAGAGTTAAATGACTTGCATTCTAGTCTTTTATCAGCCTCTATGTTCTTACCTGTTAAAAAAGTAAATCAGACTGAATGGATTACTAAGGTCATTTCCAATGCTACAATCTATGAAAATACCAGCACTTTTGTGTTCTGAAAATCCACTTCAAATAATAATGCTCATGTAGTTTATTTTTGTAGCCTAGAAGGTAATTGTCATAACTCTTCTTCAACTACTTAAGAATCCCTTAGACAATCTAAAGCCAAGTCTCACTTAGGATCTTGATCTTGTCCTTTTCCTTTCACTCCAGAACCTAAATTTGAAATGATTCTGTAAAGACCACTAAATGAGTGAAAATGTCCCTTCTTTTTGTCTTTTGTTGATTAAAGCAAATTTAAGACATCACTGCTCTCAATCACAAATTAAACATAACCATTTTTAGGTAGTTTAAATTAAACTGTCTGTAGCTACAGTCCCTCCATAAGATTTCATTAGTATCTTGCTGAAAATCAGTGTTGTCAATGCTTAGTTTATGACTGAGCCTTATGATTACAAATTGTCTTTTCCTTTAATATATTCCTAGATTTAATTGCATATGTAAGCTATTACTTTATAAAGGGTTTCAAAAGAAAAGGACATTTGAGGGCAGATAGTCATCTCGAGGCCTTTAATTACATTTCATATTATCTTTTTTTCCCCTGTATCAGAACCTTTCTTTTGTGGGGAGTATTCAATTTGCTGTATTTGTATTCAGAACTCTTGAGTCTTTGAGGGTGACCACAGATGGTTTGACAGAGAATAGGAAAGGTTATTTATACCTTGTTCATGACTCCTTTCTGTGTTCTTTTCGATTTCTAATTACTTTCTCCTGAAAATGATATCTAGCTCCTTTATTACTATCGTTAATGAATCTGAAGTTATACCATTTATGTTGACATAAAGTACTATTAAAGGAACTATTCAAACTTTGGTCCTCAGCCAGATTTTAACGTGTGCCACTCAAGCCTACTCCAGATCTAGCTGAATACTCATTTAGATTTCTATCATCATCACTTTAAAAATTTTTCTTTGAAGCTGAATTACACCAACATGGTAAAAACATGACGGAGAATATAGCATTTCTTCTTAGAGTCACAGAACTGTCAAGCCAGTATTTAAAGAACTTTTTTTGGTATGATGTGCTTCCTACCATGGAGGAACTTACATTTTATTTGGCAAGATGAAATATATACATGCACCATCAATTGTTCTTTGAATAGCTGAAAATATGATCTTGGGTGTCTGGAGACAGGTCAAGCCTGGAGATAAAGGAGTTTGGACCAATCCATACTATTCTGGCTTACCTAAATTTCAGAACTTTCCAAGGGAGAGAAGGTTGTAGAGAGAAAAGAACAGAGGTTCAAACAGTGATCATTGACTGTGAAAAGCTTCGGGAAATATTTTTCTCAGATTCTTCAAAATGAAACAGTTTTTCTCCCCCAACTTTATATATTATTACATTTAATTGTTGCTAGGGTTCTGTTTAACAGTACATTTGACTGCATACTCCAAGGCCTCCCAGGAGAGGTAACAACACTTAAGTTGTGATCTCCAGTAATTTGGAGTCCAGTTGGAGATCCAATATATGAGCCCTACGTAAAGGATTTGGGAATAAAAAAAAAAAGCCACTGTTAAGTGAAACTTAGAGAAATTTCAGCGAATAGAGTAGACAAAAAAAAAGAAAAAAGAAATTGTATGGGATTAAAATACTGATATAAAAAAATTTTTGCCCCAAAACCCAAAGAAGGAATATGAATGCGGATAAACTCTCTCAAGTGCCTTGTTCACTATCATCTAAACATATCGTGACCAAATCTCTTTTTTACTGACTCACAGAACTTCTCAGATGCATAATGCTTTTGTAAAAAAACAGAAACAAAAACACCTCCGTGAGTCTGGAGTTGTTCATGCTCCACTTTGTTGCTCTTAACTTACTTAAAAAATAAATTAGCAAACATGAGTTCAGCACCTTCTGTTTGTATAGCAATGGATTAAGTTAGTTGAATAATGCAAGTGGAAATAGTAAGCTTCTTACAAGTAGGAGTCATATGAATTGTTTGCTTTTTTCATATGAGTTATTTCTGATTAGCAAGCCCTTAGATATCTGAATTATACCTTGGCTTATATTAAGTAAGTAAATGATGAGCTGTAGATTAAACTCTCAGATAAAATCAATTGTCTGAATATCAAGTGACTATTAATTCTCAATACCAAAAGAGCCATTCATAATTATTAGATAATTTATAGAGCTTGCTATTTTTAGGAATATTAACAAAGTACTTCACAATTCCAAAATAAATGGATGACACTATGAAAACATTAATACATTAACACTAAGCTCTTTAACAAATCAATACAACTAAAGTACACTGATAACATTTGCAACGCACTTACTATTGCTTGTGTTCCAGTGATAAATAAGTTAAGGCTTAGAGAGAGTCCCTGATTTTTCCAGGTCCCACAGCTACTTATTGGCAAAAGCTTACGAAGTGATCCCAAATCTCTTAAATCTGAAATCAGGTTCTTCTCCACCATGGGCTACTGCCTCTTAAAGGCTATGTGGCATAGTAAATGAAAGCCCTCAAAATTTTGACTATATCATACTGTCCTTGAGAATCATGTCATGCTTCATAAATCCAGAGTAAATAGAAACTGAACTTACATTATTGGTTTCAATAATCAGAAAATTAGTACATGTGAATACTTTCAAGATTATGTCTTTCATTCTTATCCTACTAATACAGGTAAGAGACCCTGTGTGTATATGACATGATATACATTATATATACATATATATGTATGTATATATTTTTTTTCACAAGTGTAAAGGAATCGTGTAAAAGACAAGAGTATTTTTTATGGTTCAAATTAGATGACTGACCCGTTGACAGGCTGTGTGCATTTATTTATGTTAGTCTTTATGTTTTTAATTTGCTAGAGCAACTGAAGTCTGAAACAGCTCAAGGCTGGATGATTCTTTTCTATAAATTACATCTCTTGAAATGTACAAATGCAGGCATGAGTCATCAGCTACAGAATTCCAGCTTTAATCCATTATGTCATTTTTATAAGGAAACAAACCAGTGACCTTCATGTGGTTTTAAGGACAATGAATCTGTGAATTACAGAGTATGGGAAAGATGTGATCATAACACAAACAATCAAATGAGTTAAATGGTATGATCTAAAAGGTAAAAAAATATATATATAAAGTATTTTATAGAACGAAGTCTGTTTACTTTTGTGATCCTTCCATTATTCATTTGCATGTGTGCCTTGCGTATTCTGGATTAATTTGAAACCAAGCTGAAACATTCACATATCTCATAAGCAAATTTTAAACCATTAACTTTCATGTGGATTGTGCCGTGGCAGAAACAGTAACCAGAAGGAAAATGCATAGCCCAAGAGAATCTGCAATGTAGGTTTTGTTGAGTGATTTCAATTTTCTATTGATTCAACTTCTTGTAAGAACTTTTAAACTACAGACTTACTGAAATTGTTACTTATATTTACCATTCCATCTAGGAAATGCAGAGCAGACTCTCTGAGGCAGGATGTGGTTCAGTAAAGAAGTCGTGTGTACCCCTTGTAAAAAGGGGAGATGAAGGGAAAGGAATTAACAAATACTGAGACCCCACCCCCTGATCCTAGTCAGCTTTTTTGACAAAGTATATATATTCCCTCATGTAATTTTCACAACATCCATAATAAATAGGAAACGGAGACACAGTGAATTTAAGCCATGTGCCCAGACACGTAACTAATGCAAGGAGGAGCCAAGAATCAAGCCCAAGTCTGTCTCACTCAAGAGGTTGGGTATACTTTTTCCATGGCACCTTGATTAACATCCTTAAGTCTAAAAAATATGCCAAACGTGCATGTCCAAAATATACTCTTTGTGTAACATTTACATAGTCACTGGCAATATTTGCAAAGAATGAAATAAATGGAAAACAAGGAGGTACCAGTCACATATCAACTTCTGCAAATCAAGTATGTGTGTATCTTCAAAGATTTCAGTTTATTTTTAAAGGTGAGGGAATCATTACTTACTAATAAGAATAAAGACGGAAAAAGTGTGCAAAATGATATCTAATAAGAGTAATTGGAAAAGAAACAGGAAAATGCTAGAAATGGATCATAATATAAAAAAAACTAGCACAGATTATTGAATTAGAGGTCTTTGTGATTAAGAGCTTTTGGAGTATGTAAAAATAAAGCTTTTGAAGATGGAATTTAAGATTAAATGAGGAGTATTATTTATTATGTTTAGTCAATATTAGTTAATATTGTTATCTATATGCTGTTTACTAGACAGTAAGTAAGTGTTCTAAGATAAGTTTGGGGAATAGTTTGAAGAGCAGTTTAAATAGGTTTTAGGGGGGCGCCTAGGTGGCTCAGTGGGTTAAAGCCTCTGCCTTCGGCTCAGGTCATGATCTCAGGGTCCTGGGATCGAGCCCCACATCTGGCTTTCTGCTCGACAGGGAGCCTTCTTCCTCCTCTCTCTCTCTGCCTGCCTCTCTTCCTACTTGTGATCTCTGTCTGTCAAATAAATAAATAAAATCTTTAAAATAAATAAATAAATAAATAAATAGGTTTTAGGGTCTGAGCATTCCCATTTATGAGGATAATTTGTGCCTTGCAAGATCGTTCTAAGGACGTAATGTATAATATATACATAGAATCTAGCTCATGATAAACTCTCAATAAACAATAAGAAAAAGACCGGACAGATTAACCTTAAGTTCCCCCAAATCACATTTACTAGGAGAAAAAGGCAGCCATAGTAACACAGGAAATGTTTGAGTACAGATTCCATAAAATTCCATTCCACTCTTGTAATAAATGGTTCTCTTTTCATCTAATTTCATACATAATAGTTATATATTATCATAATTTAACAAGCTCAAATTTAAACCTGGCATCTGCATTTTCAATGCAAAACCTACTAATGTCAAAGTTTAAAGCTCCCCTTTTATGCATGTCTATAACTTTAAAATGTTTTCTTTTGGTATTTTGATAATACGTTCTGCACGGAGTTTTTCCTGTGATTTTTACAGTGATGCTTGTCACTTATAGTTGCATAAATATTGTGACTAACTGGATTTTTTAGTAAAAATAAAACATACCCAAAAAAAAAATCCACCTGCAATCTAAGAATATTTTAAGAACCAACTTCCAAATGCTACTCAGAGCAAAGCCTATAGAGTATTTAGAATCTCACTAGTTTTTAACTGAATTCTAATTTTGTTTCCTTTAAAAATTTTTAATGAAAATCACCAGTTGTATATATGGCAGTATAATTTAAACAAACAAAAAAGCCTGAGAGGAAGTTATGAGCTTGCATAACAACGTACAGATTCCCCCACCAAATAACATGTAATAAGTATCAACTGTGAATGGAGGAGCTAAAATGAAGTTTTGAACACAATTTTTGCCCCATAATAAAGAAAGTATAGAGTTTCTTCTACTTGGTCATTTATTGGATGCTTAGAGACTTGACACTTTCCCCACCAGAGAGCTACTGGAATGTGTGGTTTGGTGTTAGTATCAATGATTTAAAAAGAGTCATCTCAAATAGAAAAGTTTGCATCATTCTGATTATACATAAACACTGAATATTTGCTGATGTGAGACAGAGGCCGGATCAAAATTGACCTTTGAGTCTATCTTATTCAATTGCACTACTGGGTATTTACCCCAAAGATACAGATGTAGTGAAAAGAAGGGCCATATGTACTCCAGTGTTCATAGCAGCAAAGTCCACAATCACTAAACTGTGGAAGGAGCCAAGATGCCCTTCAACAGATGAATGGATAAAGAAGATGTGGTCCATAAACACAATGGAGTATTATTCAGCCATCGGGGCGCCTGGGTGGCTCAGTGGGTTAAGCCTCTGCCTTCGGCTCGGGTCATGATCACAGGGTCCTGGGATGGAGCCCCGCATCAGGCTCTCTGCTCAGGGAGCCTGCTTCCCCCTTGCTCTCTCTGTGCTGCTCTGCCTACTTGTGATCTCTCTCTGTGTGTCAAAGAAATAAATAAAATCTTAAAAAAAAAAGGGGGGGGCTGAATACCTAACTTTTGTATCAGCATGGATGGGACTGGAGGAGATTATGCTAAGTCAAATAAGTCGAACAAAGAAAGTCAATTATCATATGGTTTCACTTATTTGTGGAACACAAGGAATAGCATGGAGAACATTAGGAGAAGGAAGGGGAAAATGAAGGGGGGGCGGAATCAGATAGGGGAGAAGAACCATCAAAGACTATGGACTCTGGGAAACAAACTGAGGGTTTTAAAGGGAAGGGAGGTGGAGGGATGAGTGAGCCTGGTAATGGGTATTAAGGAGGGCATGTATTGCATGGAGCACTAGGTGTTACATGCAAACGATGAATCATGGAACACTACATCAAAAATTAATGATGTACTGTATGGTGACTAACATAACATAATAAAAAATTATTTAAAAAAAGAAAAGAATGAAAGACAATTTTGCTTCATAAAAATCATCTGAATAGATGTAATTTTAAGGAAGTGTGCTCCATATTAGATATTTAGGGGAAAAAAAACAAAAAAACAAAAACAGATGGCAAGCTTGAATCAACCGCTTCTTAACGGCATTCAACTGCAAATAACACACACCTAAAAGTTTTCTGATGTAAAAGCTTCCTTTCTGGAAAGAATCATCAAGTTTGGCAAGTGTTGATTGGATAGAATGGGAAAAATGAAAGAAATGGACTGGCAATGGAACTTTCCAGAGTTTGAAACTAAAGTTTTCTGAAATCAATTGATTTTGAACAGGAGTACTTTGAGGATGCTTTCCTTTTTATTGATTTTGTGGTACTAAAATAAAAATTGAGTAACAAAAATAGAGATGATAGAAACTCAGTTACAAAATTTTATTACATTCAGAAGTATAAAAAAAATTAAGGATTTACCCAAATTAATCAAGACTGTATTACCTGAGTCTAACCACAAAGTTTTTTTTGTTTTATTTGCCGACTCTTCTTAGTATGAAACAACTTCTTTGATATTCCCAGCAAGTGTATCTCTCAAAAGTGTGCAGGTTCCAGAATAAGCAAATCTATAGAGACAGAAAAGATTTCTTGTTGGCTGGAGTTGGGGTGGATCTGGGTGGGGGTAGAAGGTAAGGTAGTCAGGAGTGACATGTAGACAGGGTTTCTTTTGAGGATGATGAAAACATTCTAAATTGTGGCAGTGGTTATACGGCTCTGTGAGTATACTAGAAACCATTGAATTGTATGCTTTAAAATGGGTGACTTGTATAGCATGTGAATTCTATCTCAATAAAAATGATAAAAAAGATTTGGGGTTGAATCCATGACCTCAAATGAAAAATCAGATCTTAAAATAATTTTGAGAGGTTGATTGTACTCTTAAAAATATATTGGGAAATACATTAATTTCACATAATAATCATCAAGAAAGAATTTTAAGTACATGAAACCTGAAGATAAAAACTGGGGCTTTCTACCCAAAGTATGATTTTTTAAATATGCTTCCCATTTAAAGCAATCAATCTCATAATATCTAATAACATACATCAATAGGTCCTAGTACATCCTCCAAAACATGTTTTAATCTTCTTCTTCTGAAACATATATACTTTTTACACAGTTCAAAATAATTGTTTTCATTATTTGCACTGTACTAGATATGAGGATGTAATAGTCAATGCACTATTTTGTGTTTGAAAGCTTTTCCAGTGATTTTGTCTTTCACAATTGCTCCTTTGGTTTGCCATGTTCTTGGACTTGTAACTCACTGTTGCAAGAGTCACAAATAGCCCACTCCATTGCTTTCTTTAACACAACACAGTAAGTTTAAAAGGCAGTATCACATTAGACAAATATTGTAGTATTAGAGAATTCAATGAACTTGAAGAGAAAGTTTAGAAAATTTAAGTGAATAAATCAACAGGATAAGGCAAGGGGATATGTGTGTTTTAAATACTCTGTTAAGACTCAGTGAAAGAGAAAAAATGTTTTGAACAAAGAGCAGAAGAAATACAAAAAGAGAAGAGCATGCCTTATGGTCATTTATATGAACTTCTAGAGCTGGCAAAAATAATCTAAAATGATAGATATAAGAAAATTGTTGCTTTGAGTTGGTGGGGGGTGACTACAAAGGAACAGGAGGACAGAAACGTTCTATATCTTCATTGACATGGGACTGCACAGGTGTGTATTATCTTCATTAAAACTGGTCAAACTCCTATGGTGAGTGCTGTGGAGTGTGTAAGCCTGATGATTCACAGACCTGCACCCCTGGGGCTAATAATACACTACATGTTAATTTTAAAAATTTAATTAAAACATTCTTAAAAACTGGTCAGACTCTATATTTAAACATGTACATTTTATTATATGTAAGTCGTACTTCATTACGGTAGATTTTTTAAAAGTCAAAGTAGTCAGCAAAGGGTGACCATTGTGTTTGAATGTGATCATCTTGTAATTCTGAATGAAAGATGACCTCCTTCCTTTTAAATATGAAATATCCATGCCACTCCAAAGAAGTACATTAAGCTCTGTTGTAATGTATTCCTTCTGCTCAGGATTAAGTACTGGCATGTTAATGATGACTCTTAGCCAGAGTAAGATAGGCATTTCTTTGATAGACATTCTCCTTTACATGCCTGCTTTTCCCCTGTAATTTCAACTGGGGAGAAATAAAGCAGCAAACTTATCCATTACATCTTTAGAGGATTCTTATGACTTTTAAAGCACAATTTGGAACTGAAGCTACTGTTTTATAATATTCTTTCTCAGGATTGGCTGAAAGCAAAGTAACAATAATTTTTGCAGGAAAAGTAAGATAAAATCTGTCTTGAACAACCACAAAATCACCCTTAATGTCACTTTATAAATCAGTTATAAATAGCACCAAAAGTAATAGGACTGCACATGTGAAATTGAAAGACAGTGTATGCACTATTTTTGTAGAAGGGAATTACATAGTGTTTGCATTAACACTTAAAGCTAGGCTGTGGCCATCGTTCTTTTCTATCTAGAGTCACTAGCCTACAAAGCCGGAAAATCTACCAAAGTCATGTGGAAATTTTAAAGATAACAGTTCAGTAAGATGGATAGAAATGGGAAATGACACAACATTGATAAAATATATCTCAAATATATGTATAGATAACTGAAAGAAAAAGACTGAGCATGTATGGTAGATGCAAAAAAATTATCATAAAGAATGTCTTGGCTGTGAGGCAGAGGCAAAGCAAGTGAGGCTAAAGAGAGAGAAATTGAGAAAAGTTTTAATTTTGCCTCGGGAGTTCCAGACTTCTTCAAAATTAACTAAAATTTTAGAAATGTATATGAAAATGTTGGGAACACCAGAAAATATATTTTCAGTTGATAGGTCTAGAAGTAATTTTCTAAACTATAAGATTGACTTTTTTTTTTATAAAGGAGCAGAAGTGCTTCATTATCTCTTAATCCTCCCCATAAGGGGTTGCGGAAATCTGCAATAAATCCTTCATGAATAAATGGCAAAATGACAATCAGAGCTCAGTGTTTTGACTGCAATCGTCATAGTTAACCACTAGGGGGCTGTAATTCCATTGGCAGCAGTTCTGCGACCACAAATGTTTTATTCCCTGCAAGGATACTTCTACAATTACGTGGGAGCTACAATATTAAGTATCAAGCAGGTAGAACTCATTACTATGTACTGAAATGATTTCATGCTTTCCTGCATTTCTATGTTTAATTTTTATTGTTCAGACTAATAACTTGGCCACCAGCTTCTTCAGCAAGCATGGAATCTCATCATTGCTCAAAGATTGTTACTAATTTTGTACCTCTACTTCTTGGAATATACTAGATAGAACCACTTTTATATATATTTTCATGAAGAAATTATTTGGCTTACTACAGATCCCCTAACATTTGATGAAAATAGAAATTTAATGTGATCATGTGTTCTCACATAATTATTTCATAAATCTTTGTATTATTTAGAGCTGTAAGAGAGACAAGAAAATGTCAGTACAAATTTATAATATTAAATGTATTTTCTGACATTTAGATGAATATAACAGCTTTTACCCATGCTGTTTTTTACTAATTTGAAGACAGAACTTTCTTTACTTTTATTTATTTACTTTTTATTTGCTCTTTCATTAAGGAATGAAAAATACGGAGCACCTGGGTGGCTCAGTGGGTTAAAGCCTCTGCCTTCAGCTCGGGTCATGGTCTCAGGGTCCTGGGATCGAGCCCCACGTCGGGTTCTCCGCTCAGCAGGGAGCCGCTTCCTCCTCTCTCTCTCTGCCTACCTCTCTGCCTACTTGTGATCTCTGTCAAATAAATAAATAAAATCTTAAAAAAAAAAAAAGGAATGAAAAATACAACAATTTGCAACTATAATCTGTTGTCTTTTGAATGATTAAAAGGATAGTGACATTAAATTATTTAACTTGTGGCTTTAATATTTATTGCATAAGTATTTTATACTATGCTTCAGATATGTTAATTTATATTGATAAATTTATAAGCTAAAATATTTTAATGTCTTCAAATAATATAATTAACATTTCTTATGTATTTCTTATAACTCTAATGGTCTTTACATTATTTGATTTTATTTACTTGAACCAATGGAAGAATTAGTTTTGCAGGGGAGGCAAAATTTTTCCTCTACCCTGTTGGATTCTGTTCCTGAGAACTGCAAATTAAACTGACAAGCAAGAGATTAACAGGAGAAAAAGTTTTATTTCATATACATATGAGGCCAACAAAAAAAGCAGCTGGCTTGTTGAATGGTAAAGTTAAAGACTTATATACCTAACTTAGTAGAGATAAGTGAGGAGTGAGGAACAAATTCTCTGGGAAAAACAAATAGGTTTCTTTAGGAAAGACAAATGGATTTTTAAGAGAACAGACAAGAGATAAATTTGTGATAGTGTTTGTCTATACAGGTACAGGTACAAGTGGTCTTTCCATCTTATACAGAGCCATACAGTTCCATGGAGAGGGCATTTCTGGTAGCCTCACTCCCGAGAAATTGTAGCTTTTAGACAAATAAGGGAAGCTCAGAGGATGATTTTTTCTGCATCTGTTGAATCTCAAAATGTCTTCAACTTATAATAAGCTTTATACCAACGCTGGGGCTCTGAGTGGGTTCCCACAGATTCATATTTTAAGAAAATCTGTGTATTTAAAACTTTTGGTCAGGTTTTATGTGTTCTAGGGAACTTCTTACGTTGGAAAAACATGTTAAGTATTAACATTGTTACAGCAAATTTCTTTGTCTTACAAAAACGTAGCTGGCTAATATTTGTATGAATCTTGTTTTCAAATCTCAAAATAAATACTGTCTATTGATACTTTTTAAATAATTGATACTGAAATGGTGATTTTTCAAACTTGTCCTTCCAGCTTCTAGTATCATTTTCATACCTATGGGTAAATTACCATTTCACTAATTCTGGTCTGTAATGATTTTATGTGAAATAATGTTTTAACTTAATATTTAAATTATGATTTTGCTGGTTCATTTATAATACTTAACTGATGTTTAATTTTCTCTTTAAGCTGTTGTACTAATGTTCTGGTTTTTTTACAATAATTTTATGTAAATGAAATTGTCTTCTGGTGCTTATAGATATCAGCCTCATTATTTTTCAGTTACACTTTATACATGAATAATGTAGTTATTCTAATTAGTACTTTACTTATAGAGTTCTCATTGCATTTTTCTAAATGTTTGTTTTCAGAGATATCATCCAATATCCATGAGCATCTATAGGCCAACCGTCACCATCCTTCAAAAATAATTGTAAGTATACCCATAAACATGCAACGTGACTCTCGTTTTGCAGCAATAGTCAACCATTATAGTTAGGGGAGTCTAATTATTTTGGTAATGTAGACCTATTTCTGAACTAGTACAAAATTTCCATTAACGACTTATGATGTCTGAAAAAGAAAATTACTTAATTGGTACACAAAATGGGTTGGCCCAATGATGGGTATTAAGGAGGGCACATATTGCATGGAGCCCTGGGTGTCACACACAATGAATCATGAAACACTAAATTGAAAACTAATGATATACTGTATGCTAACATAACATAATAAAAAAAAATGTCAATGCAACCTAAAAAAAAACTCAGCCTATTTTATTACCAAATAATGTGTTAAGCAGACACATTTGCCGAAGTGTTTAATCACCACCCTGACTTTATACTAAATAAATATCAAATAAGATGGCATAAATAAGAACAGTTAGACTAATGAAGACAAAATATGAATGCATTTGAAATTTTCTCTTTCAGAAACAAACTTATATCTGAGATTAAGCTATAGAAAATCTAGCTATTATTTTCTTATCACAAATTTTTGAAAGTGAAGTCCATAAAAATATTCTTGATGGATGGACCAGGAGTAGGGGGGGAGACTGAGAGCTTTGTTTCTCAAAAGGGGGTATCAAGTTGTAAATGTCAAAAAACACTGACCTAGAGAATGGACCACTCTGCATATTATAGGTTTCCTAAGCATGTTATTATAAGTTAAGCAGAGTAGGTCAAAATTAGATCCCTTATTTGAAGCTCCAGACTGCACAGGGAATTCTCGAATAAATTTCTGATTATTCCTGAAGTCATAAACATGCATTCAACTCCACAAACTGTTTTCAGAATGATGGTGTTGGGGGAAGAATTGATAATGATCATAGAGATTAACTTGCTTATACAATCATATTTTAACAGACTTTTTTAGAATAAAATTAATATATACTCATTAATACAAATACTTATACTAATATTAATATTAGTAATAATTCATACTAATATTAATAACGCATACTAATATTAATACAATATTAATACAAATACTCATATTCATATTAATACAAATACTCAATAATACAAAATGAAGTCGAAGTCTATCCAAATTGGAGACAGGTTAAGGATGGAATAGGGTTGGGAATGTCTGCTGAACATATTATTACTGATCAAAAAATAAAAGAAGAAAACAGGGATTGTATGCCCAGACAGTGGCATCAAAATGGCTGAATTAAAATGTACCATAGTCAGAATGGTCAACATCAAAGTGTCCTGTTTTGTAATTTGATGACTCACCATTTAAGATGGTGACAAAGGTTATGCTTCCTTTGTTTAATATATATTAAAAAAATTATTGATGTTATAGGCAGATTTCCATAAAGGAAATATGAAATTCAAAAAGTGTAAAATGTAAAATCTTCAAGAGCCCCAGCAGCTGTTCTAAGAGTGCACAGGAAGTCACTCATTATACTTTTGTGAAGATCCAAGTTTTCCCACAGGTGTTTTCACTGTGTTGGTGAAATAGGTTAACGTGGACATGCAGGTAAGTTTACATTCTCAAGCTTCATATGGCGCTCACTCACACAAAGGCCACAAGGTAGTAATGGCCTTACAAGGTAATAAAGACCAAGGTCAGCCTTAGAAGAATGTGACATAAGCCAATTGCATCTTTAGTATCTCCCTTTCAGCATTGCTCTATCCTTCCCGTATTGTCTCCATAATGAGTGCTCCCTTTTCTTCCCCAAGGCCCCTACACCCTTGGTACACAGGCCTGTTGACATCTTATTCTTATCCAGCTGTTAATTGGAAAAGATTTGATACAAAAATTCATCCAAGGGTAGCAATATCTAACAAGTACTACCCTGTCCAGAGAGAAGGCCATTTTGACATTGAAAAATGTGACTCCAACAATTGAATTCCTTGATTGGTCAAAAGGGAATACATGCCCCACATCTCATTACGCAGGTCTGTATGCTTGTTGCCTACTTCACTTCTCCAAAAGGCTGACCTCATCAGGGCACGTTGGTGACATAAAAATGGTTGTGCAACATACTTAATTATACTTAATATAAAGTTAGAATCTGGTTATTTATCATAAATAGTTTTGATTATGTTACTAAATATGTTTATTCTCATTGTACATAAAAGAGTATTAAGAGTTTTAGTATATATACAACCACAATCTCATATTCTTTGAGTTTTTGAAATGTGGGTCCCTGGTGATTTCTGTGACTATTTTAAGCTAAATAAGATTCAATCGATGTTTAAAAATAAAAGTCAGTTGACCTGATTTATCTCTAGCTATCATTCAAACTTAGTAACACCTTCCTAAAGTCCTACTTAATGCTACCTATGCTACTGTGATATGTAATATATATCACATATATATGTAATATGTATCACCATTAAGGTAATAATTCACATAATGTATTCAATGTCTCCCGTGAAAAATGATCAGTTGGACAACTGTGCTCCTCCTGAGCTGGATAAGGTTAGTAATATTAGTAAGTATTAAAGGTAAATATTATCTTTTTTTCTGTAAAACTATATCAGCATTTAAAGTTTCTTCACAGAAAGGGCTCATGTAAATGAAGAGATATTGTATGTATGTTGGTCCTACAACGTCATGACAGGATTATACTTGTCACTTTTTTGACACTTTTATTAACAATTTGAGGACTTTATCTTTTAAACTTTTAATTATGTGAATTTGTTTTGCTATAAATAAATGCAAGTTTGCTTAACAGAATTTTTTTTAATGTGCATTCTCTGATATATAACTATTACTATAAAGTTCTTTAGGTTACCAAATTACTTTAATGAAAACATAGACTGTAACAAAAATCAAATATTATCTACGTGATAAACAATGCCATTATTTCACTTTGCAGTAGCTTTTGTTTTATTCACAGATATTTTATTTCTTGGATTTGATAAAATAATTAAATATATTCTATTGCTCTTCAACACTTCATCTGCTTAAAGTATATAATACCTAATCAAAACTCATAAAAGGGGTATAGAATTGAGTATTAAAATGTTGTGTTCCCTGCTTTTTATATCACCTATAGGAACCAACATGGTGTTTTGCATATAATATGTATTTAATGATGTATTCAATAATTAGCTCAATAATAACTATTGAGCTAGTAATGATAAAATTACAGTGCCTTGGGAAAATAGGCATATTTCAGTAAATGAATATGTGTGTGTGTGTGTGTGTGTGTGTACATATTTAAAGCATAGGAAAACCAAAGCCTTTATAAGATAATTCCACATTCTTCACAATTTTCACTTGTATTACTATTCTAAAAATTAAGATATGGGGTGTGTATGTGGGTGTGTGTGCATGCGCACGCGCGCATGTGTGTGTGTTTAAGAATATTACTCAGCCATCAAAAAGAAAAACCTCTTGCCATTTGCAATGACATGGATGGGACTGGAAAGTATTATGCTAAGCAAAATAAATTAGTCAGAGAAAGACAAATACCATATGATTTCATTCAAATGTGGAATTTAAGAAAGAAAATAGATGAACATAGGGGAAGGGAAGAAAAAATAAAATAATATGAAAACAGAGAGGGAGGCAAACCATGAGACTCTTTCTTTTAATTATTTACTTATTTGAAAGAGAGAGCCAGTTAGCACAAGTGGGGGAAGGGGCAGAAGGAGAGGGAGAAGCAGACTCCCTGATGAGTGGCAAGCCTGATGTGGGGCTGGATCCCAGGACCCTGGAATCATGACCTGAACTGAAGGCAAATGCTTGATTGACTGAGCCACCCAGGGACCCCCCCCCCCACCCCATAGGAGCCTCTTAACTCTAGGAAACAAACTGTGGGTTGCTGGAGGGGAAGTGGGGGGGGAGGGGTAACTGGCTCATGGACATTAAGGAGGGCACTTGGTGTAATGAGCATAGGGGTGTTATATGCAACAGTAATGTGCAACTGATGTTATGTGCAACAGTCTACCCCTGAAATTAATTATACACTATATGTTAACTAAATGGAATTTAAATAACAAATGTTTAAAAATATATTCCAAAAATTTAAGTAGTCCTTTGTAATAATCCATTAAACTTAAAAACATGGCATTAACAAAATACTTAAAAAAATAATTATTGATTTTAATAATCCAATTGAGTCAATTAATAATTTGAAAACTGTATACCATACATATTTTTCACTCTGACTAGCCTAAATGAAAATCCAACAAGGCTGACAACACAGGTTAGAATGTCCACATTCTAAAATATTTCAACTTTTCAAAATAAGTGAAATTCCTTTTATTTTGGAAAGTTAACTAGCCAAGCAGTTTCAAAGTAGAGTTACATGTCCATTCATACTATATAATAGTAGTAAAATAACTTTTTCTTTGTGTGTTTTCTGTTTTTGAACACATGCCTTTCAAAAATATGCTTGCACTTTTAAATTAATACATTTCGAAAACACTCATATCTCCTGAAATATAAAATATGGGAGTAACTTTAGTAACCACAAGTAAATTAATACATGTTGTATTAGAGGCTATCATTATCAAGGATTTTATGACATAAACAGTGTTGATTTTTTATTTCACACTTCTAAAATATTTATTAGTCTTACCTTTAGTGCATATGGCCATCGTTTTAGAAATGGCACATATCTTTCCAATAAAATGCAGATATTTTAATGATGCAAAATTTTTACATGTTTTGTGAAATGAATATTTGCATATTTGCATTATGTTTCTATCACGTTTTACTCTTATTTGAAAATTCTTTTTCCCTCCACCAAAATTAAACATATGACCAAGACAAGTAATACATGGTATATGTGAGCTCGCTAACGATTGCTTTCTGAAATATTCTCTCTTTGTACACCTAGCTACTGTTGTTCATTTAACTTTCTCAAAACTAAGTATCTTTACTTGTATCTTTGGAGATACTAGTAAAGCTAATATTAAACTAAGAAAAAGATAACAAAATACGAAAATCAGAACATGTATTTGTGGTATGTTTTCTAAAAATACATATCAGTTAAAATCTCTATATAAGTAATTGCCATCCCATGGAGTATTCTCATTGAATTCATAGGGTTTTGATTATATGAGAATGTTCTCAGTGTGTGGCAAGCTTCTTAGCATCACTGGCAATGACTCTGTCATTTAGATGGTTGGATTAGGCAAGAAACTGTCAGTCATTCTTGAACATCTTCCTATCTGTTATGTCCCATCACTAATTTCATCACTAACTCCTGTGTACTTTATCTGAATATCTTCACTCCATAGCATCCTTAAACCAGTTTAGCTTTCTATCACCTCTTTTCTGAGTACTGGAACACCCTTCTAAATAATTGTCCCAATTATCCATTTGCACTCCCAAATCTCATTGTCCCAATTCTTACTGCTCTTAGAATAAATACCAAAATCTTTTTTATAGTTTATATGAGAACCTAATCTGACCCCTGTCTACCTCTTCTGTACCGTATTTTGCCATGTCGCCTCACTCCCTCATGAATGCTTCAGCTACAACTGTCTAGTTTCAGTTCCTTGAACACATCATGTTCTCATTTCTGTTGTGAATACTTCCTTGCATTTCCCAACTTTCCTAACACTCACATCACCAGTTAATTCCTATTAAGCCTTTAAAGCACAGCCTAGAAGATATTTCTTCTATTTCACTGGTGAAAAAAATTAGGGGCCTCAGTTACTTAGACCTTAACAGTGGGCTGCCAATGTGAGCTATCAGCTAACTGTGATGGCAGTAAAAGTATCACCATGACTTTAAATGTGACATTGCCTACATAAGAAATTGACATGTAAATGCCTAATAGCCCTTTTGAATTGCTGAGCAGTCCAACAGCGGTTTTGAATAGGTGCCTCTTGCCCTGTATCATTCACCAAAAGTTTCATAGTCACATCTTAAGACATCAGATAACCAAATCATATCACTGCTATGCATTATTAATTAAGCAAATTCGAATTTGTGACAAATGAATTCTGCATAACCTATAAAGAATTAAGAATTATTGTGGGCACCTGGGTGGCTCAGTTGGTTGAGCAACTGTCTTTGGCTCAGGTCATGATCCTGGAGTCCCAGGATCGAGTCCTGCATCGAGCTCCCTGATCAGTGGGGAGTCTGCTTCTCCCTCTGACCCTCTCCCATCTCATGCGCTCTCTCTCACTCTCTCTCTGAAGCCAATAAATAAAATCTTTTAAAAAAATTTTTAAAAGAATTATTGCTAATGGGACTTATATTTCACAATAAAAATGGAATATATATTGAATATAGCATAAATATATCATTGAATATATGAATATAATTGAAATGTGATATTACTAAATGAACACATATATAAGTGATATGATCCTAAGTTTATATTTCCTCCTGGCTACCTAAGTTTTCTTATTTCTGCTTTAATTTCATGTTAATTTTATTTTTATTCCTCTAAATTGCACTTTGCTATTTCACAGTGACCCAAATTTGTCTTAAATTATAGATATCTGCCATAACTTGTACATTTTAATATCCTAGTCATGTTTCCATTTTTTCATCTGTTAAAATATTCACTAACAATTTTAAGACAGCACAAGGAGTGCCAGAGGAATGATTCTCAAACCTAATTGTGGATGGAATCATCTGGGGATCCTATTAAGCTGCAGATTCTAATTCAGTAGGTCTGGAAAGGAGCCAGACAGTATATGTTTCTCTTTTTTTTAATGAAAGATTTTATTTATTTATTTGACAGAGAGAGAGAGATCACAGGCAGAGAGGCAGGCAGAGAGAGGGGGAAGCAGGCTCCCTGCTGAGCAGAGAGCCTCATGCGGGGCTGCATCCCAGGACCCTTTGATCATGACCTGAGCTGAAGGCAGAGGCTTTAACCCACTGAGCCACCCAGGCACCCCTAGACAGTATGTGTTTCTAACAAACTCCCAGATGACAATGTTGTTGGTTCGTGAATTATACTTGGGATTGCAAGGTAATAGAGCAGGGGTCAACAAACTTCCATAAATGGCCAAATAGCAAATATTTTTGATACTATGTTCCATATAGTCTCTTGCAACTGCTCAGCTTTGTTGTACCATGTAGTTGGCCATAGGCAACCTATAAATGAATGGATGTGGCTAGGTTCTAATAAAATTTTATGAACACTGAAATTCAAATTTCATAGTTTTCACATAGTATGATATATAATTCATCTTTTAATTTTTTTACAACCATATAAAACATAAATGTCATTCTTAGCTCATGGACCATACAAAAACAGTTTATAGTTTGCTGACCACCCCACCAAAATATGAAGTGCCAGTAGATGAGTCTGCCAGAGGCTGGAAGTGTGTGGTGGGATAAGTTCTATCGGGAAGATCCCAGTTGAGCTACGACTTGAACGCACAAGGCTTTTCTAAAGAGAGAGTGGGAAGTAGTGAAAGAGAAATAGGCAAGCAATAGCATTATTGTTCTCTAAACCGAGAACATAAGAGTGTGGCAGGAGAACAATAAGTCCTTCTGGACTGAGAAGGCTCAAGGTAAATGAGAATTCCTTATATGCATATATAGATGGTTTCAGATTTTGGGGTGCCTGGGTGGCACAGTCAGTTAAGCATCCTGCATATATAGATGGTTTCAGATTTTGGGGTGCCTGGGTGGCACAGTCAGTTAAGCATCCAACTCTTGATTTCAGCTCAGTTCATCATCCCAGGGTCCTGGGATCAAGTCCTGTGTCAGGCTCCACGTTCAGTTCAGAGTCTGCTCAAGACTCTCTCCCTCTTCCTCTCTGCCTGCCCGTCACCACCTCCAAAATAAATAAACAAATCTTAAAAACAAAATAAATGCTTTCAGATTTTAATGAGTTGTGCTGTCAAGTGAGCATGCAGAATGAGAAGTGGAGGATGCTATTAAGTTCCACATTTGGAATTCTAAGAGAGGACTGGTCTGCTGAGAGGGAGAAAGAGAATAGAAATGATTGAGGAAAGCAGGAAAAAGTATATTTGAAAGGTCAGGACTCTCTGCAAGTGACAGCAAATTGTTCTCATATGAAAGTTTTATGGAATCATTTATATAAATAATCAAGGTTTGCAAATTCATTGAGGAAAGGGGAAATGAATATCACAAAGCCAGGCAGGGCAGGGCAGTCAAACCATTTGTCCATTATTACAAAACATACCACAGACTAAAAAGGGAAGCTAAGAACTGAGGATTAAAGACGAAAAAGATGGTCCCTATAAATGCCTCATCATCTGACTGACACTGGTGATGAGCCAGAGAGTAGGCATACATGCTGAGAGGTGAAATGAGCATGTGTCTGCTATTTGTCTGGAAGTGACAGTGGAGTGAGATGATGGGATATTACAAAGCATCAGAGTTGAGAATTATGAACGATGGAATATTAAATACACAATTAACTCAGTCCCAATACTTTCTAGAAAACTCTTCCTGTAACTCTCTTTCTATTTCTCATCTTATCCCTCCAAAAGGACTTTGTCCAGTTGTTTCAGAGTCGTGTTTCACTGGAATGCTGGAAGTCAGTTAAGATTTGCTGGGAACTTACAGGGGACTTGAGGAATTTTCTCATAACAATCTAATAAATGGAGAAATTTTACCACCATCTATTTACTTAGATTTTCTCTAAAATAAGAAATACATCTACCAGTAGCTGTGACTCAGTCATGACCCGGGGGTAAAAAAAAAAAAAAATGGAAGGCAGAGCAGAGGGAGACTTTTTACTTTTCCACACTAGAGGGAAAGCTAAAATTTTGGTCAGAAGATTTTAGGTGACTTTTAAATACTGACTAACCATGACAGGAAAGGCAATTTATTAACGGAAGTTAGGAAGAATAGCAAATGTACACATAGGAAATTTTAAATTTTTTTAGAGAGGGAGGGAAGAAGAAGGAGAGGGAGAGAGAGAGAATCTTAAGCAGGCTCCATGCCCAGCGCAGAGCCTGACCTGGGGCTCAATCTCACAACCCTGAGATCATGACCTGAGCGGAAATCAACAGTCAGATGCTTAACCAACTGAGACACCCTGGTGCCTCAAAATTTTTATTTTTTTCTTAATATTCAAAGGACCTGTGATCAGGTTTCCCATCAAATAAGGAGAGGTGTTATATTTAGTTATATTATAAACTATCATTTATTGAACATCTACTCAATGCCACACGATGTGCTGAAAATTATACACATTATTCCATTTAATTTTCACATTTGAATAAAAGTGGTTATTATTACACATACTTCACATATGAGTCCTAGAGGGCTTAAGTGAGTTATCCAAGGTTCCCTGAATCCCTTGGACTTGCTTAAGAAAAACTGTTATTGTGTAAATATGGTGATATGAAGTATAAAGCGCATACCAAATGCTAAGCAGAAATTACCTGCTGTTTTCTTGCTATTATTGTCAGTAGTATTATTGCTACTTACTTAATGTCTCTAAGCCTTTTGCACCTCAGCCATAACATGAGTCAGTATAATACAAGTATGTCAAAGGGATTACATGAAACAACTCACTTAAAGTTTCTAGCATATAAAAGCCACTTAATAAATGTCAAAACCCCATACATTTTCTCTTGAAGGATGCTTTTTATTTTTAAATAAGGCCAAATAAGAAGGTAAATACTCATTCTTCTAATTATTTAGCAGCATTCCCCTGGGTAATGAAGTTGACAGTTTCTCTTCAGAAAACAATGTTTGACAAATATATGATTTTAGTTTAAGTGCCCAGAATCAGGAGGTTGGGTTTAGGGCTGAAATACTCAGCACATACTACCAAGTTTCTGAGGGTTTTTTCTGCCCCATCTGCTACTTCCTATAGTTTAAATCACTAAGGACTTAAACAGATATTTCTTAGGTATTTGTGTATGTCCCAAAAGAGTATTAGTTATAGTCCTATTAAAATAGTATAATTCATTCATTTGTGCCCCAATTCAAAGGTTGTCTTTTCATAGTTGAAGACATGTTTATTGATAACATGAAAGTGCTTGATATTTGTGTTCAATAAATGTTGGATGCAAGAGTGAATGACTTATTTCCATTATTATTTATCATTTTTTTATCTTTAGATTTTTGCAGAGGAAGCCTCCTTTAAATAGTCTATATACTGATCTCTGCAAATTCATTTTAACAAAACACATCATGTTCCCCTGGATATAAAAATGCAAATGAATTAGTCTTTATTACACTATATTTGTTTAAATTTTATTTACAATTGATTTTGGTGCTTGATGTGCTAACATTTAAATGCAGCACACCTTCCTTACATTCTTTGCTCCTTGGCGCTTTCCCTCTTTTGATATGCATTGTGATGAGTTTTGGCCCTCCTCCTGCCTTTAAAGCATAAACCAAATTTTCAGTTTACAAACAGATCTTGATGTTTTTGGCTGACAGTAACCTCTGATTCTAAAAGGGAAAAAGATGACCAAATAACTCTAGTATCCTAAAGAAAACTGCTATTTCAGTGTCTTCTCTAAATTGTTAAAGAAAAGCTAAGCTAGAAAGTTAATTTCTAGAAAGTGATTCTATGGGGGAAAAAAATGTTTACTTGAGAACTTATCATCGAAAAGATATCTCAGGGAAAGAAAGAGATAAGACCAAGGAGGGCAAACAAATGAAGGGTAAAGATTCTGATTAGTTTGGGTCGTGATGGAGTATAAGAAGTAGCCTGTGATCTCAACACTGAAGACAGTTGAATTCAGAATGTAGAGAGGTCACGAAGAAGGGCACTTTGAGAATGTGTATTGAGGGGGAGGGGCTTCACAAAAAGCCTGGAAAGCAATGAGCATTGAATGAGGCGGAGCCGATGGGGCCTGTGACCTCATTGGGTTATACGCGGTAAAGGGCTAAGGTGAGATCAACATGGAGAAGACAATAAGAGGAAAATGCTGATTAAGGGGTTTTGATAATATTTATAGCTGCTCTTCCAAAGAGAAATACCTGTTAATACTCAAATACATGGGCTGGATCTCTCATCTTTGTCTCAGTTGAGATGCTTTGGTATCATGCTTTCCAGTTATTACACCTGTAACAAGCATCCCCTACCACCAGGTGACTACAGAGGCATGTCATGCTTAGGTAGTTCTCCAGTGCTTGGGACTCTGATATGATAAAATTTGTCTAAGTCACAATATTAAAAATCTGATCATCTATTTAATGACCCATCTTCTATCAAGACAACCTTTTAGAAAAAGTTGAATTAAACTCATCACTTCTTAATATTCATAAGCTTAGGGAATTGATTTCTATGTTAGATTCCCAAGGGAGGCACCAAAGCAAATGAAATAGAAGGAGTAAGTATGATTTGTTTCAAGTTTCTATGTACCCTACATTATAATCTATGACTTGCTCCCAGATAACTTTCTTTAGTGTTATCGCTATCCAACATTGACTTCTGTCATTTAAAAATATTTGTTTATTTCCCCCAATTGACTGATTAAGCTTCCCTATGGCAGAGTTATAGCTGTGAGATATAACAGATAGTCACTGAATTAGAGGAAGACTAAAGGATGGTGAGGCTCTCTAAAGCCTTCAGGGGAAGGTCAGTGGCAATTTGGATAGTAAGAGTTGGCAGAACACAGCTCCAGCAGCTCTGCCTTCATTATGCTTTATGATATCATGCCCTAGAGAACATAAAGTTCTCAGTTTATTTTTTAGGAAAATTACATAAATCCAAGATCATTATGTTTGACTCTTCATATTAATAGGTAGTGCATTAAGTTTGCATTAGAATGAAAAATAATGTAACCTAGTTTTTAAAAAGCAAAACACTACAATTAACATATCAAAATACCCCTGTCACAGAAAAAGGATATTGTTTATTACTCTAAATTATTCAGAAGTCTTCACGCAATTTGTTGTAAACATTTGACTAATAGAACAGTCTAGAACCTGTAGCTGATAGTGATACAGTGAACTGCATCCTTTCTCCCTCTCTTTGTGTCTTTGGAGATTATAATGAAGAATGAGTGGACTAAGGTTTCTGGATAATATCACTTTGAATATTACATTAATTCACCAAAATAATTATGGAGAACTAATATGGGATCAGTACTATGCCAGGAATTTGGGGAGTTGCAGATAACTATTGGCCAAGATCTCTGGCCTCTCAGCTTGCTCATCATCTGCTTGGTGAGATGAGATTAATTACCATAAAACCAAAAAGAAAAAAGAGTGTTACAAAGATCAACAAGGATTATACAGGTACAAAGAGGGGAGAAATAAATGAACCCTGCATTTCAGAGGGAAAGCCTTCAGGAGGTGATCTTATAAATTGGGCTGAACTGTATACAGAGCTGTCATCGTTATGTCTTCCATCTCATTATTTGTCTTTTCAGACCCTATCTAGGCATCCACATAAGTCCCATTGACATTCTAGGCACTCCACAAATACTTGCTGGCTGATCAACTAATTTTTTTCTTACTTCATTTTCTGTTTTTTAAAAAATTGAAGTATAATTAACATACAGCATTACACTAGTTTTAGGTGTATAACATAATGATTCAGCAATTCTGTATGTTACTCAGTGCTCACCACAAATGTAGTCACCATTAATTTTTTTGAGAAGGATATAGTAAAAGCAAGCAAAAGAGAGACACTTTGGTTTTCTGTCAAATATATAGTTATCTTGAGAAAAGTCTATAATGACCATGGATTAAATACCTTATCATTAGATCATAGTGTCAATCTGAAAGTAAAACTTATAGATCTGCTTCTTCAGGAGTGCTTACCCTCAGCATTGAAAAATAAAGATAAATATTTGAACTCCTGTTGGATTCTGAAAACTATTTCAGTCCACTGGCCTGCATCAATTCATCATGACTTATCACATCAAGATTTTATAAGGCCAGTAGTTAACTTTTCAGCAGAAATGTTTCCCTAATGCTTGGTATATCTAAAAATTGATAAGATACTTAAATAGTGTGAGTTTGCCCTCTCTTTAGTAGCAGTATTTAAATGGTATCTATCTTGTGCCTATGAAGGTCTTCTGGTGTTTATGTCTTTATATTAAAGAACTTTTGTTAGACATGCTCCTCTCAAATTTCAGTCATCCATGAAACCAAAAGGCATTGAATGATATGGTTGCAATGCATGTTAGGCAAGTACATAATCTTAATGGGACATGGTTAAGCGTAATTAGAATAGTGGCACATCACTGAGGATAGGGATAGAATGACAGTCATTAATAAAGTAAAAATCTTGACTAAATTTCTTATAGGTGACTTGATTCTACTACCACATTACATTTTGATGAGTATGCAAATTGAAAGTGATATTATAATTTAGGATTAAGGCTGTTGCAATCATAATTACACATAAAACAATCATTCTGAGAAACAATTGCTTTTCAAAACTGTGGAATACTGAACATGTGTTTTTCTGAATGATGAATTAAATGGACCACAACTTCATAAATGGATGGTCTCCCACAGGCAATGTAAACTATTAAAACCCATAATTAATAACCAGTTTGTCACATGGTATTTTTCCTTTTTGTGTATTCATGTCTACCAAGTAGTCTGTCTGCACATTCAAGAGCGTGTCTATATTTTAACTGATTAACCAACACTTTAGAAATAGGTTTCCTTCACTGGAAAAGCAGAAACAAGGGCTAACTCATGTTTTCCCCTCAATTTGCCATTATTCCAAAATTTTAGGCAAGAAAATATGTTCTTTTATACATCACAGATAAGCCTATATATGCACTTTAAATTTTGGAGTGCACTTTTCTCCTACTCTTAAATAGAGTACTATTCTTTTGAATTGTTTTTTTCCTCCTCATTTTTTTTAAAACCTTTAGCCAAGAAGGGTCTAGAATATCACCTGTAGTTTTCATTATGCTGAGAAAGTTCTGATATTTGATTTCATTCTGTTTCAAGTATCTAGGAAAAGTGTTAAACCGCAACTTTAGTATGGAACTTCCTCATCTAGGGAGGTCAGGCAAGAAAGAAATGGAATATTTTATTCATTGTGTCAGTAAAAATTTAAAAAGTTTCAAAGAACCAAGCATTCGAAAGAATGTGAATCACCTAGATCTTCTATGCAATACGGGTGGAAGTATACATTTGTACAACTACTTGGGAAAAGAAGCTGGCATTGTCTTCTAAAGCTGAATATTCACAGTGCATGTAAGATGTGTTTTTTTATTTTAATTGATTATTAATTAATTATATCAATGTAGCCATGTCTGGTGAGATGATAGTGGTGATTCGCATACCAAGGGTTATAATTATTCCATTCTACGCACTTGAAGTCAGACTATTCTTAGAATTCCAGGGTGATTGAGCACCCAAGTGCGCATCCTTTGGTAAGGCAGCATATCAGGCTGGGGCAAAACTAAAAGAGCTATAGAGAAAGACTTGTTTTGATAATAACACTATACATTTAGAAAAGTTCATGGTTCATAGTCTTTTATCAATGACTTTATGAAGCCAAACAAAAAGAAAGAAGTATTGATTGTTTGACAGTGGCTGTTCAATGTACAGATTTTTAGTCATAACCAGGAAAAAATGGGAGACATATCAAATGAATAGTTTTCTGCTTTGTACATTTGGGAAAATTTGAGTTTCTTCTAGACACACAAGAAAGATATGTCTTCATCACATAATTCAAGGATAATGATCTACAAATTCTTGTCAGGAAAGTTTAAGCAATTTTATTTCTTTTTTTTTAAGATTTATTTGTATATTTATTTGACAGAGAGAGAGAGAGAGAGAGACAGCCAAAGAGGGAACACAAGTAAGGGGAGTGGAGGAGGGAGAAGAAACAAGGGCTAACTCCCCACCAAGTGGGGAGCCCAGTGCGGGGCTTGGGTTTCAATCCCAAGACCCAGAGATCAAGACCTGAGCCGAAGGGGCAGATGTTTAACAACTGAGCCACTCAGGTGCCCAAGTTTAAGCTATTTTAAATAGTCATATTCAACATGTAAGCCAATATAAATAGTTAGGTACAAAGAAAGTTGGCTTTTGTAAAGGGAAATTATAAGACAAGTAGAAAAAAGTGTATAATTATTAACTTAAAAAATTCCACAAATTTGTAACCAAGTTCCTCACAAATAGTACTTTGAAAGAGAAAGAGAATTGTCACTGGCGAAGTGGGAGATGTTTGTTTTTAACAATAGCTGTTACTTACTGAACATCTACTAATGTCAAGGACTAGACTGAACTCTGCAAGTTATTCCTTCTAATTCTCACAACAGGCAGCTGTCAATAAACAAGTTATTATTGATCCCATTTAACAAAGAAGGAAACACAGGCCAAGAGGGCTTAAGTGAGTTTCTAAGGTTTCACAGCTTGTGAGTGACAGAGTTGGGATTCTGAACCCAGATCTGCCTGATTCTAAACTCACGTTTTCTTCCCTTAAAGCTAACCCATGTATGTAGTGGCCATACTGAGGGAATGAAGAATGGATTCTGAGATGACTTAGGTTTCATATCCACCCCCTCTTCTAAGCTGATTCCTCTGAACAGAGCACGGGCTTCCAACCTTGGCTCTACTGTCTACAGCACTGGCAAGTGACCCATTGGGCTTCTCCTTGACCAATTGGGCATCGAGCAGTGCAAAAGCAAATCCCTCCACAAAGCTGGGAGAGTCATGCTGTGGGCTACTCCTGCATGCTGGGGGGTACATATTTATTGGGTCCTGCGACCCTGCCTAAGAAAAGTGAGGGGGTGGAGAGACAAATCTAGCAGCTCAGTACTTGCTACTACTAAACAAATCTATGTCCATATTAAGTTAATAGTAGGAAGTAAAAAATGTTATTGTTATTACAGTATCATCACCATTATTATTAGCTGGGTAGCTCTTAGCAATTTACATTAACCCTTCTTGGACTCAGTTTCCTAGTCCTTAAAATAAGGTTGACACTACTGGAATGATCTAAGATTGCCATGGTGATTATATTACAAGATAAATTCATTTTAATACCCTGGCAAATCGCTCTTTAAGTATTTAGTAGGACAGGAGAGATAAGTTATTTTTTCCCTTTGATGTGATTAAAGTGAGATTATAATTATCTTGCAGATATTGGCTCCAGTGTATTTTATTTCTCCTCATTTCTACTAGCTTCCTGACAAACTAGCCTTCCCAACCTCTTCATTCCCTGTATATAACAGTCTGTTTAAACTAGTGTGGATAGAATTCCTTTTCCATTATTTCTTGTAATTTAGATCTATATTCAAGATCCATTCCTGGTCCCTTCTTTTCTTCATTAATACCTTTAAATACTCAAGTCCTCACAAATCTCTCCCTCTACCACAGTGTGGTAATGACGAGTTTCCCATTTTTTTTTATTCCTTAATGTTATCTTATTAGCTAAGTTGTAAATTCTTTAAAAGCAAAGACTCTCTTCTCATATGTCTTAGTACTTACAGAAGCACCTAGCCCAGTGCCCTACAAAAAGTAGAAGTTCAGTAAATAATTACTGATGGATAAACTCATGTAAGTTACCTGTGACATCAGTCATTAATTCTTATCACCAGAACTCAAAGAAAGCTCTAGAAAATTGAATACCATAGTTTTAGAACCATATAAAATGTGGCACTATTTTATGTGCTAAAAAAATATATATAGACTGAAAACTCATTTAAAATCCAGAAAAGAAGGGCTCCTCAGCTGGCTTAGGCAGTAGAACATGCAACTCTTGATCTCAGAGTTGTGGGTTCAAGCTCCATATTGAACATGGAGCCTATTTTAAAAAATAACACAAAAATAAAATAAAATCCAGAAAAGATTAGTTTGTAAGAAATAAATTCATGATAAATTATTTAAGTGATAATAATTATTTTGGAGGAAGACCTCACATTTTTTTATGTTGACTTTATAGATGGTAAACTTGCCTTCTTAGGAAATGTCTTTAGGGCCCTCTGCCAGAAAGGACATTGGGCTCATAGCTATGTTCTAATAATTAGGCCAACACTGTAAAAAAATGTACATAACTTGCAGCTCATTATATTACTATTTTCATACAATTGGGATGAAATATATCAGTGAAAAATACACATTAAACTAAATAAATAAAGTCTTGTTGACTGACATTTGAAACGAAGTTTTAAAAAATGACACATTTTTTTCCTGATGATTGGCAAGGGTACATTAGAAAGACTTTTTATGCAGTATATATTTTTTACTTATTATTGTTTCAACTGTCCTCTTTATTGACACTATTGAACCAGGGATAAAAGAAAAGTGAACATCAAGTATGTGGGTGATAGGAAATGAAAGTAGAAGATGGACCATGTACCTTATGTAAACTTCCTTGTCTTGAAGTTCCAGACATTGGTCTCTTTTTTAAATGAAAATAAATACTTTCTTTCTTAGAAATATGGCAAGAGAGTGTTCAGAAGCCCTACTACCCTTGTGAACAAATGCATTATAATAATACAGAGTTTTATTATTTTCCCTTAGTATTTTAATGCACAGTAAGTGCCAGTTGAACATTCCCCTACCCCTCTGCAGACATAAACACACATATCATACTGATAACAAGATGTGGGAAGACAGCCTTTTAAATAGATTTTTAAAACTTAATTTCTTAAAATAATGTAGTCTAGGGGCTTGTCTTAGAGGCCCATGTGGGTAGGTGATAATCTGTCAACACAATGTCTGTTCTCAGCATTTTTCCTAAGGGCAACATGTTATTTTGTTTTCCCATGTAATTATTTTTGCTTGTCTTTTTTCTGTGTGTGTGCTTTAATTTCATTTAGAACTTTGAAAATGGAAAAGTATGACTGTTTAGATTCTCTTATAATATAAAACAGTCTTAGTGATAAAGACTATGAATTCTCTTTGATAAACATCTGCTTATAGCTGAATGAAGGGTTGTTTAGCACAGAATGTGGTATTTAGCGAAAAAAGCAATTTATCTAAGAAATACTTCTTCCCTTGTTGCATTTAGCCTCTTGCCAGCTTGGTGTATCTCTGTTGCCTATTTGTCCTTTGTTACTGTCAAGACAGCAGATTTCTATCTGGAGCAGATGGCGTAACTGCCATTGTTCTAGTGCTTAAAATTCATTCTGCTGCAGGAAATTCTTATCATTAAACCTCTAATTTAGCAATATTAACAAATTGAAACCATGGGCTGTTTTGTCCAGGATGTTTGGCCTTTGTTAGATATCTGAGCAAAATGTATGTACGTGTGTGTGTGTGTGTGTGTGTGTGTGTGTGTATGGTGAAAATTGTATCAAAAACTTATTTGATTATTTCTTGACAAATCAGTGTGAAGCTTTATTTCAATAAGTTAATATATAATATGATGGTGGGTAAATGCTAGAAGATGATAGTCATTAGTTGTATAGGAGTTTATCATGGATTTTCCTTGTTTTCTTTACTAATATCTCCATAATCTATACCACAGGAAATTAAAAATTATATGTCTTGCTGCTTTCTGAATAGAGTATTTAAATTTAAACCTATTTTTAAACTCCTAATTTGGGCCTTTGTGTCCATAGCTACTTATAACACTCTATCTATCTTACCCCACCTAGAAAGCCATTGGATTTCATATTTTACCTCCAGAAAAGAATCAGAAACAATGCCATTTTATTTTCACTCTCAGTCACATTTTCAATATTGGAATGATTAAAGCGAGACCCGCCCCCAGAAAAGTTTTGCATTCAACTTTAGCCTTACAATTTAAAAATGAAGACAACAAATATTTTGTGGAAATATTCGTAATAACTTTTAAATAAACGACACATACATACACGTATTCAGTAAATAGAATTCTACAACATGTCATACGTTTTCCATGATTACTATTTTGGAAATAATTTCAGTCCATGCTATTGGATAAATTGTAGGCAGTATCCTGTGGTTGGACATCTGTGCAATCACCAATGCGATGACTAATTAATTGAACACACGTCGATCCAGTCAACTCTTGTTAGGGTGACCATACATTCCCGTCTGCTCAGGGGAGTCACAGTTTACACATACTGAATCAATGTCAATAATACTATCTTTGAGTCTCAGAAGTGTCCCAGTTGGGATATTAAGTTAGATGCTTATTCTTACTGTCATGCACCCATAAAAACCGAAGAAGTTACATGCTGACACATAAAAGAGCTATAAGCAAACGTCCTTTATGCAGAGGAGCATGCAAGCTTATTAATGACCCAAGAGATACATATGAAACCATTGTAAAATAACCCATACATCTTTGAACTTAAATTCTAAATTTGTGATACAAGCGGGAAGCACCATGGGAATTCAGAGAAGCGATACATGGATGTGGACTAGAGTAGTTAAGTCTGATTTAAGGAGTTGTTCTACTCTAGGTCCTTGCAGACATGAGGTCACGTGGACAAAGGTCTAGGGATGGTGAAAATAAAAGCTCATGGTTGATCAGTCAACAGTGGAAATGACTGGATGAATACAAAGGGTATAATAGAAAAAATAATCAGTAAGGATTTAGAAATTCTGGTTTCTCACACTGGGTCTGCCACTGACCAACTTTATGTTGTTGAGGAAATTATTTCCTCCCTTTGGCTTTAGTTCCTTCATCTGTTAAAAGAGGGAGTAAACTGCGGCACCTGGGTGGCTCAGTGGGTTAAGCCTCTGCTTTCGGCTCAGGTCATGATCTCAGGGTCCTAGGATTGAACCCTGCATGGGGCTCTCTGCTTGGCAGGGAGCCTGCTTCCCCCTCTCTCTCTGCCTGCCTCTCTACCTACTTGTGATCTCTCTGTCAAAAAAAAAAACAAAAAAAACACCAAAAACAAAACAAAAACACAAACAAAAGAGGGAGTAAACTGGATTCATTTAGCAGTTTTATTTACTGTGAGACTGCTCTGGGCAAGGCACTCCACTAAGGACTATGCAAATGATCTCTAAAATTCCCTCCCTGCTTTAAATTCTGTGGCAAGCACTTCCATCACCCATTTTTCCAGCGACTTAGTTCTAGTCAGTTATGGGATCTTTCACTTCTTTGTCAAAAAACCACATTGCCGGGCCACCTGGGTGGCTCAGAGGTTTAACCCTCTGCTTTCAGCTCAGGTCATGGTTTCAGGGTCCTGGGATCGAGCCCCAGGAGACTCTGCTCAGCAGGGAGCCTGCCTCCCCTCCCCATCTCTCTGCCTGCCTCTCTGCCTACTTGTGATCGCTCTCGCTCTCGCTCATGTCAAATAAATAAATAAAAATCTTAAAAAAAAAAAAAAACCACATTGCCTGCAGGTTAAGTCAACCCCACCCAGCAAATATTTGTTATGTTAAATTGCCTGGAAACTTTTCCTAGCAAGTGTCCTTTATTTCCTCATTGGCTTAGAACCATGTTTGTATTCTGTGATAATGACATAACCCCACAATGTAGAAGGAGGCCCACCTGGGAGAAAAAGCTGCTAGGGCATATTTTCTGAGCATGAAAAACACCATTTATGCTTCAGGTAAGGGAGGCTACACCCCATTCAGCTGGGAAACAGGGCTACTGAGCCCTGGTCTCCTTCATCACTTTTCACAACCAAGGTCTGTTTTCCTATCTCTCTATCATTCTGATCGCAGGAAGCTTGCTCTTGTTCCCCCATGTGAATCACCTAACAGGAGAGATCATGCTTTTTCTGGACTGAAGTTGTAGTAACTGAACAAGGAACTCTACCAACTCAAAGAAGCTGAGTTATCTTGTGAATCCAGCTGGTTCAAGGCTGCAGGCCCACATCCCTTGACAGGTTTTCCTATTGCAGGGAGTGGGGAAAGTAGCCCTAAACCATCAGAATAGATTATACATCACATTTGATAATGCACACGGACACTACACTCCATTAACTGGAGAAGTCGGAGCTAGATCGAATCTGAAAGGAATATGAGGAGCAAAAGAAAACTGATTTTGCTGGTCTAATATTTATTTTGTACTTTAGAATTATAGTATGCTTAAAAGTAATTATGTTTTTCAATAAAGAAGTCTGGGCCTTCTTAATACAGTAGATACAAAACGCAAGATCAAATATAAGTCATGTTTAAATGGACACCTAGTTCATTTACATTTGTCACATCGTAAAACAGAGAATTTTTTTTTGGTAGAAATGACAAGATTTATTTAAATCCAACTGCAAGTCCACCTGATTGATGTTTGCTTTCAGTATTGACAGTGGTGGTCATGGTCATAGAGGCTGACCCCTATGGAGAAAAGTCAGGATTTTGTAAAGAAGTGTTGAATGAAAAGTGGGAGTGACGGAAAAAATTGAGCTACGGTAGATTTTCTTGAAAGTGAATGATGTAAGGAAACGAAATTATTGAAATTTAGAATAAAGGGTACTTATCGTCCCCATGTCACACTTTTACAATCAGAGTGATTGTCAATGTTGCTACAAGGGGTTTGCCCTTACTTTTCATGTGATTAGGCATGAGAAGGCAAACAGAGGTCCTTTCCAGAAAAGTATTCTTAGTACCTTTCACTAATAAGGAAAAAAGTGAATTCCATGTGCTAAGATAATTCTACTAACTTTCCACATAGTCCCATTAAAATTTTTAAACTTATAGAGTATATTTTTTTTCAGAATTACATACTGCTGTACATTTAAATCTGTAAATGTACTGAGGCAACTGTATAAAGCATTAAATTAGAGATATGAACAGCTGAATACTAACTGAAAAGAGCTGAAAATAGAGTTGCAAGTAAATCATTGAGAATCTATCTTTTCAAATATACTGCATGTGAATTTCAAATCAATCTGTTTTATTCTGTCAGCCATATTAGACTCTTCTACCCCCTCAATTGATAAAGCACTTAAACCGTCAAAGCTTCTGACTAAAAGGGGGGATAGGACAAGGTAACATGAAAATCATATGGAATGATATGAAATCAATCAATAATGTGCTGAAATATTAACTTGCAGGTGTCCCTAAGTGTATGTTTAAAATAAGGCTAAATTTGAAAGTACATTATTTCTTTGGAAAATGGGTTTAATTATCTCAGGATTTAGAAGCAAACACAATTCAAACCTCTACCTCATTTTTTTGTGGTGTGTGTGTGTGTTTAATCATTGTTCTGGCAAAATAAGAGCATGATCCAAATTCTAGGCCTTATCCCAAAACTTCTAGAGATTGATGACACTTTACAAGATGTCTTACAAGCATAAGACAGGAGAAGGAAAATGAAAATGCTAGCTCACATTGATATCGGGGTTGGGGGGTAACCAGCCCTAGGAAACACAAAAAGCCAGACTTAGAGCAAAGCAAACTTGTTTTTAAAAAGGCAGAGGAGAGACTTCATTTTTCACAATTGAACGAAGCCAGGACTGGCTAAGGGGTAGTGTATGTAAGAACAAAAAGGAGGCTGAACTAAAGCCAGTGGTATGGTAGGTATTCCCTTCCTTCCTGATGAGATATGGAAATTTTCTAGGACAGAAAGAATAGTAAGATCCTATGATCCTATGGTGTTTCAGGACAACTTACTGGGCTCTGTAACAAAGTTATAGATTACCTTGTCTTTTAATGTAGAAAGAGATGACTGATTAAATGGACTGTTTCACTGATTTTCCTAAACAAACCTATTCATAGGATTTCAGAAACAAGGAATGCTTTCTCAGGTGAGCTAATGTGAACCCACTCATTCCCTGAATCATTTATTGAAAACAAGTTGACAGGGGGCAACAGAGTAGCCTGAGAGTTCAACACAGTATAGAAATTCATAATATAGGTCAATGTCTGTCACTTTTAATACTTTAAAATAGGGATTTAGCAGCATGTGTTGCGGTCTGTTTTTGAAATGTGGAAGCATGAGATGTTATATTCTCAGGGCCTTTAGGTTAGTAAACATACATATCAAATATGTTGTACATGAAATCCTCCTACTTTAAAAGTGGTCATTTATAATATGTTTGTGACCATTATGTAATACTATCTTATTACATTATGTAATATGTCAGGTGTTTCAATAATATTCTAAGGGAAGAATGAATACCTTTACAAGTCTTTAATATTTCTGGTTTTTCTTTTACTTGAACAGCTCCAAAAGTGGATGTTTATTTGGTGCATTACTTTTATTATGAAAAGAACCATAAATGACTTATCTTGTTACAAAAGTAGTTCTATAAATATTTTGATCACATTTTTGCTGAATTCTGTTAATATGATAAAACAATGTGAAATAAACGTCTTAAATGCCATTTACTGATGATTAGATTATAAATAGTAAAGTCCATTTTCAAATTCCTTGAGGGATTTGATTTTTAAAGGAAAACCACAATCAGAATATGGACATGTTCATTAGGGGGCTCCCAGCCTTTTTCAGAAGTTTGTATTCTGTTACAGGGTAAAGAATCCTGGTTTGTTCAAGTGGTATTTTCAATCTAAAATCTAGGAGGCAGGTGCTCACTTGTCCTCCTCCATGCTTGGAAAATACAGGGAGGAGGCCATAGTGGCAACTGTCACCATGATTGATTTCGCTGGGATAGAAGATTGACCAGCTGGTTGTAATCAATGCATTGAGGACTTCCTCAGGACAGTGAACCTGTTACATTGAAACTCTGCAAGGGAGAACAAAGCATCAATGTTTTCAAATTTAAAGATTTTGAAATGCAAGAGACTTTTCTCATGTAATCTCTTCTTCTACACAACACAACGTTTAAGCCACTTGTTCACAGAGTATAATATTGCAATGATAAATGTACATGCAACACATGAAAATAGTGATAATGACTGAGAGTATTTTAATTTTGTATTGAACCTTGTATAATGCTACTTCTACAGTTATAAGTAGATGTAAAAAGATTCATATGTGATCAGCATATTTTATGATCTTCCTGTCCTTGAATTTGAAGGGTATTATAGGTTAAGCTCAAGCCAGGGGAAAGATGTCTTATAGAACTCTATGACTCTCAAAACTGATGTGAAGTGATGGTGGCAAACCATAAGAGTAAAATAGTAATTATAAAGTAAATATAATTATAATTAAAATATAAATTCATCATTCATTTCTTTATTCAATAAATATTTATGTAATACCTAATATGTGTAAGGCATTTTCCATGTATAATCTATTCTTAATGAAAATCATCTCAGCAAGCTAGTAAGGGAACTGGTATTATCTTCAACAGACTGTTGGCCTTGCATCCCTGAACCATGGAAAGTAGGACTGGATGTCTTTGCTCTCTACATTTCTGCTTATGTGTAGTTTACACTTGCTTTGATTGAAAAGGTGCAACGCATTCCTATTATTAGGAATGATTATTGAGTAGGAATAATCAAGGGAACTTTCCTACATGACATGGACCTCTAGCTAGAGTGAAGTACCCAGATAGGCCATTAGGAAGAGGAACATTAGAGACTTTGTTAAGCACATCCAATGATTTGCAAGACCACAGGTTGAATTTCATCCCCATTTTGATTTTAGGATACTCCATATGCTCTAATCTCATTCTGCACAGGAGGTGAGTATTATAGTGTTTCCATGCTGTGCCAGGTCACAATAAAACTTGAGAGCAAATGCATAACTGCTACAGTTTTGATAACAAATTTCACACATTTTAAAAATTATTGAAACTCATTTTGAATTTGATATTCAATGCCATTTTGAATTTGGTATTCAATGCTATCACACAAACAGCCATTGGAGACTTAATGGATACCAGTCTCCATGCTAAATGCATTAAAGACAGACGAATATTCTGTGCATTCAAGGGCTTTACAGTCCGGGGATTGCGATCTCCTCACCCCTTTGCAAAAGCAGGATTCTTCAACCTTATCCCTTTGAGTTATATCATCTTTTGTTTTGTTTTTGCTTTTCATTTCTTCGTGATCCTTAAACTCAAAAGATTAAGTGTTCATTGGTAGTAGATTTTCCACTTAAGCAGATGCTACCTGACTACATTGACATATAAAATTTACAAATGGACTCAGTTATTTTCTCTTAACATAAAACTATTTTCTTCTTTTGCTGAGTCCTTGTATTTAAGAACTCTGTTGGAGTCCCGTCTGATGCAGAGATCTTGACCATTATATTCTCATTTAAAGGTGAAGGACTAATTCTGTGAAATGCTGGAAGTAGTTTCCTGACTAGCTCTTATACTAAGGAGTTTTTTTTCCTGATTGATTAGCTTTTGAAATAAAGAATCCTTTTCATTCCAGACTAGGCTAGATGCAAGTGGTCATCCATGTAAGATCAACAAGGGAAAAGTTAATTTTCCTTCCATAATTACTTTCAACATTTTACTTTTTTTTCCTCAATAAAGTTCAAATTGTTCTTGAGAGCAGGGAAGTATGACTATATTTCCCAGCAGATGATAATGAGAAAAGATCACTGCTATATTTCCCAGCAGATGATAATGAGAAAAGATCACTGAGAAAGGATATTATGCCATTCCATCAGGATGTGGTCCTCATTCAGGCGGTGATAAAATAAACTGTGTTAATTTCTATACATCCTTGCAAATATCAAGTCTGCATTTTCATAGTTCAGTTCTCATTACTGTAACTTACATGAAAAAAGATGCAATTAAAGCAGTGAAGAGGGAGTTGCTATGTTATGGCTGAGGTTTTTTTTTATTAATACTATGTGATATCTATATCAAAACTTTTTAAAACCCTGAACAAATGTCTTATTTTGAAACTCTTGTGGGAATATACAAGTTAGTATTTTATGCATAACATGGGTAGATGCCATTTAGAATAATAAATGGGACATATCTTTTATGTATGCTTTTGTTTATGTTCTATGGATTTACTTATGTTTTTAATTGGTTTTTGTGTTGTGTGTACGATTACTATATCAGAATGATAACATTTTTTGGGTTCCAAGTTTCTCTAGAAAAGTGTATGGTATTGTAATGTAGGGTATCGGACCATATTAGTTTTATGAAATTTTAAAAATTTCCAACCATCTTAACAAATATGGCAAATATGTCAATCTTAAAAATAAAATAGCCAGTTATTTAACCAGCAAAATAAGTTTATTTGGGAATAGCAGAGGAATTGCAATTCAGGACAGGCAAACTATAGCAACCCATAGGCAAGTGCAGAGACAAAAGGAAGGTCAGCTTTTTTGAGGTTTTTGGAGGAAGTTGGGGAGGGCTCTTTTATTTTTATTTTTTAATTATTATTTAAATTCAGTTTAGTTAACATATAGTGTATCATTAGTTTCAGGGATAGAATTTAGTGATTCTTCAGTTGCAATATAACACCCAGTGCTCATTTTGTCAAGTGCCCTCCTTACTGCCCATCACCTAATCACCCCATCCCTCCACACATACCCCCTCCTGCAGCCCTCAGTTTGTTCTCTATAGTTAAGAGTCTCCTATGGTTTGCCTCCTTCTCTGTTTTCATCTTATTTTATTTTTCTTTCCCTTCCTCTATGTGTATGTATAGATAGATCGATCGATCGATCGATCGATCTATATCTATCACTTCTTTATCCATTCATCTGCCTATGGGCATCTGGGATCTTTCCATAGTTTGGCTATTGTGGACATTCCTGCTATAAACATTGCGGTGCACGTGCCCCTTTTATCACTGTTTTTGTATCCTGTGGGTAAATACCTAGTAGTACAATTGCTGGATCAGATAGTAGTTCTATTTTTTTTTTTTAAGATTTTATTTATTTATTTGACAGAGAGAGATCACAAGCAGGCAGAGGGCAGGCAGAGAGAGAGGAGGAAGCAGGCTCCCTGCTGAGCAGAAAGCCTGATGCGGGGCTCGATCCCAGGACCCTGAGATCATGACCTGAGCCGAAGGCAGCGGCTTAACCCACTGAGCCACCCAGGCGCCCCAGTAGTTCTATTTTTAACTTCTTGAGGAACCTCTCTACTGTTTTCCAGAGTGGCTGCACCAGTTTGCATTCCCACCAACACTGGAAGAGGGTTCCCGTTTCTGGGGAGGGCTGTTTTAAACAAAAGTGAATTGGAGAAGAATCAGCATTTGAGGTTGTATCAGTTTCTCATTGGGAGCAAGCAGTGGATAGTGCATTGTTGCTGGGGCAGGGAGGGATCTTCCTTCTTTTTCTTAAAGCAGGAGATGAAATTCCAAGTGAAAATATCTTCCCTCATGAAGATAATTCTCTTTCCTTCCTTTTGCTGGTTAGGCAGGCTGCAACAAAGGGCACATGCCTAAAAGCTCCCCTTTAGGGCCTTCTGACTCCGTTTTAAATGAGATTTCCTTTATTTCCTTTATTTATTTTCGCAGTAGGGTTTTGTACAGGCCTTGGGCGTTGTTGGCATTCTGGGATTTAAGTGTCAGAACCAGTCCTTTCCCTGTTTCTACATTTCTTATTTCAGCTTTTGTTCCTGTGCTATCCTCATTCTCTTAGGCTGCCCCACTTGTCAAGGAATGTGGCTATTATCTCTAGAGATCCTTCCTTACAGATGATCATCCAGGGGAATTGTGAATGTTTTCCCTTAATTTCCACCTTAGAAAAATTGTGAAGGATTATAATTGCCTAATAGGATCATTAGTGTGACCAAGAGGTTAAGGTACCAATAGAGGACACCCCCTCTGGTTGGAAGGGAGCTACAGTAGAACCATAGAGGGTGAGGAAAAATTTCCCCAAGGGGGTTCCTGGCTGGCTCAGTAGGTAGAGCATGAGACTCTTGATCTTGGGCTTTTGAGTCCAATGAAAATAAAAATAAAAAAGAAGAGTTCCCCAAAAGAAAAAAGACACTGGTAACAAAAAGGTAGGAGAAAATACTGGAAAGACAAAAACAACCGATGTCTGCTATATTATCTAATAACAAAATTTTATTTATACACACACACACACACACACACAGATATACTTATATATAAATATATAATAATAACATATGTGTATGTAGTACATATGTACATCTACACACATATGTACATACACATCTGTATCTCTCTTTAGATTATCAATAGATTTTTATAGTGGTGTTCATATAGATACTTAAATGCTTTCTGTTAATATTATTTCTATTTTTTTAGTTGAGGTATAACTGCAAATTCATTTTCTTAGATTGTTCATGAATTTTCAGTTTACTACTGACACACACATTTGGTTTTTTTGTTAACAATTTTAGCCCACAACAATGATTTGATCATTGACTCCCAACTTTCGCATTTTACTCAATAGATGAATAAATCAGAAAAAAAATTCAAGAATGAATTTTGCAAAACAGAACCTATTTTCTAAGAAAATAGAAACTAGAAGACATTATTTTTTTAAAAAAAAAGGAGAAACAATGTTATGATTAATGAGGTGGATGTGAAGTTTGTGATAACATTACTTTTGCTTACTTTCTGGTTCATAATTTTGCTCTGTAAGTGAGGTTTCTGGATAAATGAAGCTTTGCAGTTTACAGAGCATCTAAAAAATGTTTCGGTGTTCACAAGAGTCCTAGAAGCTAGGTTACTGATCTATGTCTTAGAAATAGATGAAGCAATATTGATTATTTTGTAGTCTCTGTTTTGTCTTTAATGTACAAGCTGGTGTTTTTATGCACACTTCACACTGCCGAAATGCTATGTTAGCCTTCATATATGATTTTTTTAAATGAAAATGTGAACCACAGAAAAGTTGGATGATTTAACCCAGACAGTACAAGGTAAATACAAGGTGGGAGAGAGCCTTTGAGCTTTGAGTTTCTGCCCTCTTTGCAAAACCAAAATTAATCAGGTTTAACAGCATAATGTTCTCAGTGTGAAATAACTTTGCTAAGAAATTATGAAAGTACAAGTTTATTAGAATACAGAGCTACTTACTTGGTCTGACAGTTATTAATTACATTCCCGGGCTGGCTTAATTTCAGGCAATTTGCTCTGAAATAAAACCGAAAAAGTTCCTGTTAGTTTTTAGTCTTGCAGAAAAAACAATTCCTCAAAGCACAAACAGAGAAGCAATTGCTCTATAAGGTATAAAGAAAGCAGACTTTAGATTTAAGCTTCTGGGCCAGTGGTTTTGGAGGTTTATTCCCTTTGCTATATATTTCAAACTCCAATTGGAGTTGGTGGACCAGCGTGGGAGCTTGTGTGCCTGCCTAAGTGAATGGCGGATTATTCAAATACCAGTATAGCTAATGAAGATGAGTCTGAGTTTCCTTATTATCCGCAATAGATACATTTCTAAGAAGTTGTGTTTAACGAACTTTTCCCAAGTAAGTCATATTTTAAGTGCATGGTAAAGAGCCTCATCAGCCTCCTAGATTCAGGTTAGGAGGATTACTAGAACTACGGCATAGTTCCCCTCACATTTAATCAGATTAACATTTTATTCTTGCAGATTAGATATGTCACTCCTATTTAATGGTATTAACTTGGCATAACACCTTTTTATGGGATCTGAAGGTTTTGGTACTTGAGCCTCTGTTAATAAGAGTTATATGCTTCTGCTAATAAAATAAGTACTGCTAGAAGCTTTGAGGTAATTATTTTCTCAGAATTGAAAGTATTAAAAATTGGTGGCAACCTACTGTGGAAATAAATGAGAACTGAGAGCATGCTAAACAAGGTCTTAGTTCTCAATGCTGAGTTTCTTTTTTTTTTTTT
>NW_019154164.1:1084505-1129924 GCF_002288905.1 Enhydra lutris kenyoni | reverse complement strand
AGTAGTCTCAGCCTGCTACTTCTCCGCCATCTTGACTCCTCCCCCCTCAATGCTGAGTTTCTTAACTGCACTTAGTCCAAAGTTGTGATGTAAGTGGCTGAGATCCTCAGCATATGGGCTAGACATACAATAAGGAGATAGATCAGCAGAAAATGGCGGCACAGATAATCCCCGAAGTGAATTCTCTGTGGAAAACATTTCCGGAGGAGAAAACCAGAATATAGCAATTTTCAGGAAGGGACTATGGGTAACTGCAAAGGAAAGGCACATGAAAATAGCCCACAAAGAAAGTGTAAGAAAAAGGAATGCTTCCTCTGTTGTTTTGGTGACAGTAGTGCTTATTCTACTGAATGCTGCAAAGCCACTTAACAGTTACAAAAGAGAAGGAAGGAAATATGAGGAAGCTTAGGAAATAATAAAGGAAAAGAAACATAAGTGTCTGGTAGTGAAAGGAATGGAAAATAGGAAAGAAAAAAAGATACATTAATACTCAGGTAGGGAAACAAGTTGCCTCAACAGGAAACTGAGCATAAAGGGCAGAGTCAAAGGGAGAACTAAAGAGAGAGTTCTAGGGGAATTTGAAGAACTAAATAAAATCAGACAACCAAGAGTAACACAGATGAAAGCATGTGCATACACTAGGTGTAGTATAAGAATAGAAAAGACAGGATTATAAAAATGGAAAAGGTTATGGTGATTTATGCAAGTTCAGGGCAATAAATAAAATTTAACAGCAAAGAAAACATTTTCATGAAGAGGATCAGAATATGAACCATTTCTCAAGGACCTATAATCAGGTCACTAGACAGAGTTACCAAAACAAACATAGAGGAGTTATTAAAAAGATAGCAAATCTAGAAGGGATGATGAGTTATTGTGGGTGAGGTAGAAAACAGAAAAAGAGAAAGTCAGGTTTGGGAATATTATGCACCTCATAAAGTGAGATTGCCTCTTTTCTACAGTCTAAAGTTCTAAGGAGTTTTACACTTGTTAAAAAATAATTAAGAGAATTTCATTATTCATGTTTCGTTATTCATGTTTTGTTGTTCATGTTTTCAGAGTAACTGCGGTTCACCTTCAAATCATTAAGGAAGTGTTAAAAACAAAACTGAGTAAATTTGAAGATCTAATTGCTTTTATTCAACAATTCAATAATCGGACAGCATCCTGTCTGGCAAATAGAAAGGAACTCAGAGGAGCTGTACAAAATGAAAGGCTTTTATAGGCAGAGATGGGCAAGAAAGGAAGTTTCTAACAAAAAGTGGATTGTTTTAGGCAGGGTCACCTTCCTTTGGGGATGGAAGGGGTCTGTGGGAAATTAACTAACTAGTGCTCCCCAGGTAATTCTAGATTGACTGGTTAAAGTTTACATTCCTGAGAGAGGCTTGAAACTGCAATGGGGTTAGGTATTATGTCTTGATTTGGTGACATGGGCTTAGCTCAAGTGACTCCATTTAGATCTCGTTGTCTGTTCTCTAACAATCCATAGTGCCTAATACACTTTTAAGCAACTAGGAGATTTTATCAAATTCAGGTTTTTTCAATACCGTTTAAATGCTGTGCAAAAAAAATATTAACAACTGGGAGCACTTTTTGTCATCTGTGTCTACTGGCCAACAATTCAAACAGTAGTTTTTATTCTTGTGGGTTTTTCCTTAAAGATTAATTTATATTGATAATTCCCGACACAATAAGATACAGCAGTATTTCCTCTAGTACTGAGAAACGTACTCAGTATTTATCCTACTGTCAATTACATTGTTCTCTGAAAGAATGCTTTGTTTTTTGTAGGTGGTAGAGGGGGCTAAGTGGGGGGAGGGGAGGAGAGAGGGCATCAGCAAAGCTTTTCACCATTGCTGTAGGGACCCAAGAAAAGTAAAAGTCATCCTTAGTCCTTGCTTTCTTGTGTTTTAGAGAATATCCATGCAATATCACCATTCATTTATTTCCTCATTGAAGGACAGGTGAGAAGTAGGAAATTCGGTTTTATCTGCCTACAGAGTGGCTCTGTAATTTTGCATGACTTCCTATGAAATGGAGGTAGCACAGGCCTGACATGTCAGTCATTACTATTGCAAAGTGCCATATAAACAACTAAAGAATATTTACTAAACAGGGATGAAAAGGAAAATCCTAAAGTCCAATTTGCAGATCGTTTACAAGGTGGAAGAGACCCCAGGTGGTACTAATTTAAATGTATTGAAAGGATTGAGAAATCATTGGGTACACCATGAAGGTTGGTTTTTTAGTTCATTGTGACACATCATTCCATGCTTAAAACTGTTCAGTAAGTCCTTATCTCAACTCCTTCCCATGACCTACAACACTTTAATGATTGGGTCCCAGGGTTTTCTCTCTAGTCTGCTCTTACACCAATCATTCCTTATTTCCCAGCCACAGCGGGTCACACCCACCTTAAGCCATTTGCACTTGACATTCTCTCAGAATACCCTTCTCCCAGAGCTCAAATGTCTAATCCTCCTCCTTCAAGTCTGAGGTTATATGTCACTGACTTAAACAATTCAACCCCCATTACCCCATCCAAGCTACTCACCCCAACCTCTCGTGCTGGTCCGTTTTATTTTTTACAGAATTACTACTATAATTATCTTAATCACTTCCTTACTATCTTCAACCTGCCCCTATATTCTAAACTCCATGGTAGCCAGGGCCTTGTCTGTCTTGTTCACAGCTCTATCCCAAGCAACCAGTTTGCATATTTTTTTTGAAATATGAATAGTAAGTAATAACAGACCTCAGCCAGTTAACCAGTTAAGTCTTAGGGCGGTGGAATTGGATAATGATGTAGGAACTCTTGGAAAGATTTCAAAGAACAGATACAAAGATGATCAAAGGGTTAGAAAACAAGACCTATGGGGAAGAGATAATGGTGATACATTTAACATTTTACTAATAAATATGCAAATTTGTTATTATTATCCCTCTATTATAGGCATTGAAACTTCAATACAGAGAATTTAACTGACTTTTCCAAAGTCACATAAGTATAAGTCACAATTCACATTTGTCCAAAGTCACATAATTATAAATCACAATTTACATTTTCTTAATCTTGTTTCCAATATCTTTTTTCCATGGCTCCGCCTCTGGTTTAGTCTCCAGAGAGAAGAATTTAATTTGGATATAATAAACAAAGACATTTCTTATTAGAGTTTATAGATTCTGATAAGGGTTCTCCCAGCTTATTCCCAAATACCTTTGGAATTCATTCGGGATCAATATTCATCTGTCTGATATGGTTTGGAAGTGGGGAGAAAGTCTGGCTACAGAGTAGAGATGACTTAGGCAGGGTCACTAAGATCCTGTAGTCTTTTGACCAACTTTCAACTTTCAAAATGAATAATTTCAAATTTATTTCACATTTAAAATTTGACCAAATGCTACTGTCTTTTGGGCTTTATATCACAAGTGGATTTGGCTCTAGGATGTGCTCATTGCATGGGCTGTGTATATTTTTATTCAATACCCAGAGCGTGCAGTGTGAACATAATAGAGATTGAAAGACAGCCAGGAGGGTAAAATACAAATTCTTAAAGAGTAACGTTGTGCTTCACATAGATTTGTTAAACTCTCTATTTTAAATTTTTTGTTTGTTTTGTTTTAGGGTTTGTTTGATTGGTTGGTTTTTTTTGTTTGTTTGGTTTTCTTTTGTTTTTACCAAACCTCCTTCTAAACTGTCAGTTCTACAACCTAGATTCCAAACATAACTGGAATCTGCACATACTTTTATAGTAGATTTGTTATTCCTCTTTTATTTAGATTCAAAGTTTCCTAAAATTCCATATGGATAGTCCAAGTTAGCTTTCAGTAACAGGAGAATTCTTTTAATAGGATAATAAAAACATATTTGGAAGAACATAATTGTTATGATTTTTCATCATTTTATTAAAATCTCTTTTGCCAACACATTAGATGCTCTCTATTTACAGTTGATAATTGAAATTTCTATAGTATCATTTTACTCCATGATAATATTGGTCAATATATCATCTTGTCAGCTAATATTATCATCAGCTAACTGGATGTTTCTTTAACCCATTTGTTTAGAATTTTCTGTAATTCTCAATATTCTTACAGTGAGAATCTATTAGTTCAATAATTATAAATTGATCATGTCCTTCAGTTAAAATAAGCAAACAAAATTTTAGGGTACTGGAATAAATTAGTTTGACTGGAAGCTGTGTGATCTTTGCATAAAATTTCATATGTAAATTATACTTCCTCCAGTCCTGACTATATTCCTTATAATTAGAAAATTGTTTCATTATTTCTTATTTTGGCCCCTCCTTGCTTATATTAGAAAGCAAAGCTGAATTTAGACATCAAATAACAAAATGAATAGTTAGAATTACTTATTGAGAAACCTAGTTCAAAAATAATTTTTAAAAATGTTATAGGCCAAAGAAACATAACTGAAGTACATTTGAGTGAACTTATAAATAGAATAGAGATGGAAAATGTTTTTTTTTTAGGGAAAGAGGAATTTAATAAGTGCTGACTAGAAATATTGGGACATTTTCTGTAATATTAAACTGTAAATTAGGCTTTAATAGTTTTTTTAGAATGTCAGAATATATTCAACACATTGTGTTTCTTCATGCCTGGCATATAGCAGGTCCTCAATAAGTATTTGTTGAAAGAATAAATGAACCAACAAGTCTTATTTGAGCACCTGTTATGTGGAGGAGAAAAAACTACGACCCAGACAGAGTTTATGATCTAATATGGGAGAGAAGAAATATGAGGTGGATGACAAATGACCAAATGTGTGATAAGAATAAGTGTGTCCTAAAAGGTCAGAGGAAGGCCAGATCATTTCCCGTCTGGTAAAGTTTTAGGGAGAAAAAGGCACTTGAGAGTCAGAGTTGGTAAAAATTAAGAGAGCAAACTTATCTGTTCTAGAAATTTAAGCAAATACATAAACATTACTAAATCAATGTTATAAGACATTTAATAAATTAAAATCAACAAATGTTGGATTATCAAGAAATCTTTTTATGATTACCCATTGTTAAAACTTCTGTTTGTCTTTTATAGTAATACAATACAACATAGTCTAGGTTCCTGAAAGCTTCTGTCTCTTGGCTTTTTTTTTTTTTCACCCTTAATACATTACATACATCAATTCTAGTGTAGCATATCCAAAATATTTTAGCAATTACTCTGTCAATTATTTTCTTCTTCAGGTTAAACTTCTAGCCTAAGTCGTTAGAAATTAATTTAAATCGTGAAAACAGCAGTAGTTGTTTCTAGTGTAAAAGCTTTCGGTTTTCTTCTTGAAAAGATTAAAGACTTTTTTTTTTTTCTATTTCCTCTTAGGTCATATTTGTGAGAGGTAGTGAGTAATAGGAAAAGTTGATTTCATAAGGGTAGGGAGAGGTGTCAGAAGTAAAACAAGCTGATTGTCCCACCCAAGAGATGTATGCTTATCAAATGAACGTAATGAAGATCACTCTGATTCTAAATTGGTTTTCGGGCCCCTTTCACACATGTTCCTCCTAACTCACTTTCCCATATATCAGATAGAATCTAGCTATGGCCATTTTTCCCCCCTCTTTTTTCTTTTCCTGTGTCATCTTCTTGTTCTTTCTTCTTTCTTAACTGTATAAGGATCATGCAGGTATTGTTCATCATTCTGTATTCAAATACAAACACATGGACTTAAATGGCATCATATAAATGCTTGTTGAATGAATTAATAACCGTCTGCTCTGGAAAAGTAAACTCACTTAAATATAGCAATCTAAGAAACACAGAATAAGAAGATCAGTGTGATTCTTGAATGTTCACAGTGCATACTATGATAAAATGCAAATGACTTTTTATTTTTTTAACTCTCGAAATATTTCTACTACAATTATTGTCCCCTTTCTCCCTAAGGGGATGGAAGACTTAGGGCCTACCTGCCCCACACCATTTCAACACTTATTAGCTGTGTAATCCTGAGCCAGTGAATTAATACTCCTTACCCAGGTTTTCTCATTATAAAATGTGACTAAGGATATTTTATCTATGTAAAGACAGTGCATTGAAAGAGAATCTATTGATCCAACTCATAATAGATGAAAAGGTAAATATAATTTCAAAAACTTTATGTGGAAAAACACATTTGGAGGTTTTTGCTCTTTATCAATTAAAACAAATAAGTTACTGTAGCTAATTGCACATGAGATTCCAAAACTCCCTAAATTAAAAATAATACATATATAAATAAATATATAACTACATACATATATATGTATATGATACTTATTTAGTAATGCTGATTAACACTAACATTTAGAGGTATATAATTCATGAAATTTCTAAACACAAATTAAGATAAAAAGCTTTGTTATACATGATCGTATCCCTAAATGTTGAATGACAGTTTGAAGGATTAAAAGTTAGAGAATCATTACTAATAGTCACTTACTTGCAGTAATTGTAGAATACTTTTTATTGGTTAGCTTTTTTTTTTTCTTGAACTGAATCGTACCCCATATTCTTTTATTCAATCAATGAAGTCATACCATGTTTGGTACTGTGCTAGGAGCTGCAGATGTAGGAATCAGTAAGACACAATCCTTCTCCTCAAAGAGATCAAATTATATTGGGAGAAACAGACAAAGAAGCAGACAATTACAATATTATATTGCAAGTGCTGCAGCAGGAGTGAGCTCAGACTCTCCCTATCCAGCCCCTAGTCGGGAGTCAATCAGGGAAGCCTTCCTAGAGGAGGGTTGCACCTCTGCTGACTTTCTAAGGGAGATTGAAATGCAAATTATTTAAATATGTAATGCCTAAGTGAGAGATGCAGTAGAATTTATTGTTTGTTTACTTTGAGTTTTGTACAATATGGAACTAAAAAACACATTTCTGGGACTGGAGGTAGAAATGAAAAGAAAAAGACTAAATAAGAGACAAGGATGCAATTTTCACAAACCTGTAAGTAAGGAATAAGATATGATTAGAAATTAGATGTTCACTAGAACTCCCTGACATTAAGAATTAGGAGGTGGAATGCAGTCTAATAAGTGGCAATGCTTAGGATTTTTCTTAGAGCATGATATGTGCATGTGTGTGTGTTTAAGTAACAACCAGAACACACATTTTGATTTGTGTGCATTAGTTTGTTTATGGAACTGAACATTGCTCTCAGGGAAAGTTGCCATTGCACCACTTCTTTATTTTTTTTAAATTTTTTAAAGATTATTTATTTATTTATTTGACAGAGAGAGAGATCATAAGTACGCAGCGAGGCATGTGGGGGTGGTAGGGGGAGCAGGCTCCCTGCTGAGCAGAGAGCCCAATGTGAGGGTCAATCCCAGGACCCCAGGATCATGACCCAAGCCGAAGGCAGAGGCTTTAACACACTGAGCCACCCAGGTGCCCCTATTTAAAAAAAAAAAAAAATTAAAGATTTATTTATTTGAGAGAGAGAGAGAGCAAGCATGAGTGTGAGTGGGGAGAGGTGCAGAGGGAGAGAGAGAATCTTAAGCAGGCTCCACGAGGGCAGAGCCCAATCCAGGGCTCCACCTCACAAACCTGAGATCACAACCTGAACAGAAACCAAGAGTGGTGGGCCACCTGGGTGGTTCAGTGGGTTAAGCCTCTGCCTTCAGCTCGGGTCATGATCTCAGGGTCCTGGGATCGAGTCCCAGGTCGGGCTCCCTGCTAGGCGGGGAGCCTGCTTCCTCCTCTCTCTCTCTCTACTTGTGATCTCTCTCTCTGTCAAATAAATAAAATCTTAAAAAAAAAAAAAAAAGAAAGAAAGAAACCAAGAGAAACCAACTAACCCTTCTGTTAGCCAAAATGTGTTGATATGTTATAACGGTTACTTTAATATCTATTCTTAAATACACTCCTTTGATGTGTTCTTAACCCATACTAGAGTATTGCTAAGGAATTACATTAATATTCTTTTGCTATATATTCTCATTTCATAGTTATCAGTTACATTTTTCATTGTTCCTCAAGTTCTTATGTACTTATGGCACATATCAAATGCATATTCCTTTGCTAAATTTTTATAAATAATTTTAAAACTACCTCATGAACCAACCCAAAAGATGTTAGTAAATGACTTGGCTTACTACAAATCCTGGAGGAGATACATCTCTAGCTGCCATTTTAGGGGACTAATGAGGTTACACATTGTAGAATTCTACCTCTCAAATTCTTTTGACTCATTTGACTGGATTCTTTTGGAAGATCCTGTACCTTCTCAAGTTTTAATTGTGCTAAAACTCTACCCATTTGAATTGACCTGTTAATTAAAGTTGCATAAATAACTTGCTGAATCATGGCACATTTATTTTGATTATTCTGATTCTGGCTTTCTTCCTATTTTCATTATCATTTCAAATATGGATTTAATTTTTGTTTGCATGGTAATTTCAGCCAACTTACCTTCATTTAGGTCACTTTGTGCAAGAAAATGAATTATCTCATTGTTTCATCCATTCAATTGACTTCTGCTACTGCATATATACTTTTGAGTTGTCTCAGATCTCTTCTGAGATTATCAGCTTTTCTGAACTTCTTTTTATCACAGAATCACCTAACATCTTTTTATAATCTCATTTTGCTACTCTTAGATAGTTTATTGTCTCACTCATTGTTTAACTAGGGAAATTAAAAATGGGAATCGAGATGAAAAGATCAGTTTAATTTGATCTCCCAACTTCTTCCTGTCCTTTCTGCCTTTACACAGTGTAGATATACTTCCTAGAGTATCGTTTCAATGTGGAATAAAAAGAATGCTCATTTAATTACCCATCTATATATGTGTTCATTTATCTTGTAACTATCATTAGCATATTACTTCACACACAGTTGGTTACAAATGAATAGATATATCCATTAGTTTCTTAATGCTATATAAATTCCCATTTCCACCAAGTCAATTCTCTTTTGCTTTAACTCCTATCGTCTAAAAAAGGAGAGAGAGGGAATACATATCCAATATTGTGCTTAACAAGGGTTTTTTTGCTAAGGTAGACTGAAATGTCAGGTGATTTTCTTCCTGGAATAGGTTTTGTTTTGAACAAAAGCTACATAAAAATATTCTACTTTTAGAGATTTGGAGAGAGTGGTATACTCTGAGAAAGCATGGAAGCTCTGTGTCCTTTCCCCATACCTTGCCCTATGCACCTCTTCCATATAGCTGTCCCTGACTTACACCGTTTTATAATAATAAATCTAGTTTAAAAAAAAATCTATGTTTTAAATCACCATCCATTATCATAGACCTTACACAGACACCTTCTCATGGAAGATGAATAAATGTTTCTAAAGTCATATTTAAATGTAGCCAAATTGTATCAGCCCATATAGCTTGAAAGTCAGCATGCTGATAATTTCCTTTAATTTCAATTTTGGTCAAAAGACATCTTGATCTAGAAGAAGGCATTTGGAAAAAAACAAACAAAAAATTAAGTAAGTTGTATCCTGTTTGAACTGGTTGGGAAAAGGTCTAACTTACTTCAAGAAATAAATATTATACAATAATAAAATAATAATGTTTACAGTGAGAGTAGGCAGTCTTATCTCCAAAAGTTAATTTTCAGGTTGTGATTATGAAATAATCTTACAAACAAATAGCTGCAGCTCAATGAAATTTAGAGGCATAGATTGTCAATATAATTCAATTAGTTCCTATGTCTTTTATCACACTTCTTGATTTTCGAGTTTTTAATTTAAAATAAAAATATTTTCATACATTTCCCATAACCTGATTATTCTTTCATTCTAAAATAATGATAAAATGGAACCAGAAAAAAATCATCTCTCCAAAAATATCCTCTAGCCACTGGTATTTTATGTTTCTAAAGATAGTTGATGTTTTAGTGTTTACCTAAATTACCTTTCATTTTTAATTGTTTGAATCCTATCTGGAGATGGTGAAAATTTTTCTATTTGTTGGTAATCAATAGAAGGTTACATGCATAAAACCCATAAAAATTAGAATATGAGCAAAACTTTTTCACTTTATAAATAATTCATGCAAATTCAACAGTGCAACCCCCAAATACATTTTTATAACCTACATATATGTGGAAAGCATTTAATAATAATAATAAGTAACCAATTTTAATGAACAGAAGAAATCTGTTTTAATATTATAAGTCAACTTTGCTTAGAATATAGTTTGTCTAGAGTAGGCACAATTATGTTTCTATATGTCATGACCCATTTAATGAAATTCTTCAGGGAAATTATTTTATTTCATTTTCATATTTTTTAAGTTCATAATTTCCATGATAGAAAAGATTATTGGTAACTATAGTTTAAGAACTCTCAAAGAACAATCCAATTTTTCTATAGGTGCCTATATAATAGTTTCTCATTAAGTATTTATTGAATGAATTAAATTAATTAGATCCTTTCAGTAGGCGTTTATAAGTGCACCTGTTATTGTCTTCTGACTCTGAACAGCTACTACACTTCTTGTTTATGCTATTTGATTACAATTTTAGTACATACCTAATTTTCTTATTATTTCACAAAATCGTTTAAAACTTTGTTTTATTCATATCTAGCTTATCAACAGAATTAAATTACATGTTCCTTGTAGGTAGGAATCAGGTCACTTATTTTATCTGTACCCTTCATAAAGCCAGCATATAAATACAATAGATATTTTGTTGGTTAATTGGAACAGTGTGATGGAACATGAAGAAAAGTGCTACTGGGGTGCCTGGGTGGCTCAGTCAGTTAAGCCTTGGACTCTTGATTTCTGCTCAGGTCATGATCTCAGGGTTGTGAGATTGAGCCCTGTGTCAGGCTTTGTGCTGAGCGTGGAGTCTGCTTAAGATTCTCTCTCTCTGCTCCTCCCCCTCATGCTTGCTCACACACCTTTGCACAGGCTCTCTCTTACTTCCTCTCTTTCTTCCACATTGCCTTATAACATTCAACAAACCAGACCAAAAGGGAACGTATGTTTCAAGAGAAATGATCATTTATATGTATTATGGAGTAAAATTTATTTTTACTCTAGAAGTCAGGTAGTGATGATGAAAACAAATTTGCATGAAAAAAAACTTGCATGAAGTAATTTAACAGAACAAATTCATACTGAGGGAAGTCTTCCATTCTTCAGTTTGCAGAATATACTAGCTTCTTAAGTTTTTGGTTAGGTTTTCATGTGAAATTGACTTATGAATATCTATTGCCAAACTTCTTAATTTGTGGATAATATCTTGCTCTTCTGCATCTGTTTCCTTTCTGACTAATATTAAGACTAGAAGGCATAATGTGTGCTCTTCATCGTATTATTCTTATGGTCTAATGTTTAGCTTATTTGGTTATCAAAGAGGTTTCAATAATGTGAAAATAATACATTCATTGTAAGTTTTTCTATGTATATTTCAACTACCCAATGCCAAGATGAGAGATTCAAAAAAATAGGTTTTATATGTTTAAACCCAGTAGGTTTAGAAAGTATGACTTCATGGCACTTAAAATCTCCTAGGATACCCAGCATGAAACTCAGAAACAACAATAGAAAACTTTTACTTAATCTTTTCATTCTTCTCAAATCAGTAATTGACACTTTTCAGGATAACTAATTACAAATAACTATTTCTCACACTTCTGTCCACATTCTGCCATCCTTGTGCAACTAGTACTCTCAGATTTCTAAGCTGTTCAGGCACCACTACTGTAATGTCCAGCTGTGGTTTTGTTCTTGACTTTTACTTAACTCCCCCCCCCATGCAAACACACACATCAATCCAGTCTTAACATTTCCTAGGTCCCATTCTTCTAAAGTTTAATTTGCAAATTAACCTATGATGCTTTAATAGTTCATTAGCTCTTTTAGCCTTTCAGATGGAATCTTGCTGCAAACTAGTTAACCGCTTGAAAATGTTTAAACATGTGCAATGAATTTGTATGCATTGCCCAGTCAATACGTGGTTTCATTCTATGTTGATTTCCCATTATTGGTAATTGTCTTCCTCTTTGGAACTAAAACAAGCACAGAAGCACAATAGTGGCAGAGTTTTTCAATATTCTCTGGGAATCCAAGATGAAGAGACTGCCTTTTTGAAATAATGAGGCATCTAATACCTCACTTAATACTTCTTAATTTCGTATTTATGACACTTGTGATGGAGAATGTTGATGAGGGCATAGTTATTGAATATTTTGCTTTTTTTGTTTACATGGGCATCATTATTATAAAATTACATGTTTTTTCACTAGAATAAACAGTAAAATTCAGCAAACCCTAAACTCCACTCAATGTGCTTTCTTATGCAAATACTTTTACAACCTAGAATCATCTTGAGGTGGTATCTATCAATCTATCTATCCATTTATCTACCTATTAGCACACACACACCAAGATGTAGATCATATATATAAAAAAGGAAATTGTTCCCTGAATGTAGGACTTGAAATAAAATCAGGACCTAAGATGAATAAATTATTTAAAAATAACTTCATAGATCTTTGCACATACAATATATCCCAGGGATTTTATAATACAATGAAACATACCTTTTCCCCCCTAAATGACTATACAGATATATGCAGAAACCATTATACATTAAAAGGACCAATAATTTGAACTTATGATGATAATAACCCACATAGTCTAAAAAATAATGCTAACCTTGCAGAAGGAGATCACACCTTATTATTATTATTATTATTATCTTAGAAATTGTCAGTGAAACAGACTATCTGTTCTGTATTGGGAATAAGTGAGGAAACACAGAAAGTAAGAGAGAAAATCATCCTAAAATAAAATGTATATAATAGTATTGCTTTTGAATAAAATATTTACATAAGTAATAAGTGAATCATGATGCCTAATGTAAATGTCTTGAGTTTAGTAAGAGTGGCCAATCACATGAATGAGTAGTCAATTCTCTGTAACAAAGAAGTAGGTGTATGACTTAATTCTTGCAATATGTGCTAATCATAGATTTGCTCCATTGGGTCTATTCCACAGACCTTACTTTAGTTCTGAAAATGCTAATTTAGGTCCTGCCTTCCCAATTAGACCATAAACTCTTCTATATGACTAACAGTTCCTTCTTATTCTTTTTGGTTTGTATTGCCTCTAGGACCTAGGACTGTACTGGATTCTTTTTTTTTTTTTTAAGATTTTATTTATTTATTTGACAGAGACAGACACAGAGAGAGAGGGAACAAAAGCAGAGGGAGTGGGAGAGGGAGAAACAGTCTTCCCACTGAGCGGGGAGCCCGATGTGGGGCTCAATCCCAGGATCCTGAGATCATGACCTGAGCCGAAGGCAGATGCCTAACGACTGAGCCACTCAGGTGCCCCTGCCCTGGATTCTTAACGGTAGTCAATAATTGCCTGTAGAACCTAATGAAGTATTTAGCGTATTTATTCCAATAATATGGACAGTACTCTTTCACCGAGAAGAGGAGATAATAAACAGGATGTTATGGTAGTAAATATGCATTGACCTGACTTAAATGCAATGAAAGAAAATAAAATCTTAAAACTTAAATGTTAAAATAGGTATAGAGGATATTGTCTTAGTCTGTTTGGGCTGCTATTACAAAATACCATAGACTGTGTGGCTTATAAACAATAGAAATTTATTTTTTATTAAGGTTTTTTAATTAAGGTTTTTTATTTTAATTCCAATATATTTAGCATACAGTGTCATATTAGTTTCACATGTACAATATGCTAATTCAATAGTTGTACACATTACTCAGTGCTGGTCATGATTAGCATACTCTTTAATCCCCATCAACTATTTCCCCGATCTCCACATGCCCCTTTGCTCTGATAACCATCAGTTTGTTCTCTATAGTTAAGAGTCTGTTTTTGGGACATCTGGGTGGCTCAGTGGGTTAAGGCCTCTGCCTTCGGCTCAGGTCATGATCCCAGGGTCCTGGGATCGAGCCTCACATCGGGCTTTCTGCTCAGCAGGGAGCCTGCTTCTCCCTCTCTCTCTGCCTGCCTCTCTGCCTACTTGTGATCTCTGTCTGTCAAATAAATAAATAAAATTAAAAAAAAAAAAAATATATATATATATATATATATATTCAAGAAGAGAAATTAAAGATATATATATCAATCAAGTAATATACCATGTTATAGAATTGGAAGTCTCATATTGCTGAGATTATGGGGGTAAGTAAATGGAACACATGCTTAACTGCAATCCCAATCAAAATCCCAGGAAGATTATTTTTTGTAGAAATTGATTGGAAAACAAGGGCACCACTGAAATTCAGTGGGAAAGACAGTCTTGTCAATAAGTGGGACTAGAGGGGCGCCTGGGTGGCTCAGTGGGTTAAAACCTCTGCCTTCAGCTCAGGTCATGATCCCAGGGACCTGGGATCAAGCCCCGCATCGGGCTCTCTGCTCGGCAGGGAGCCTGCTTCCGCCTCTCTCTCTGCCTGCCTCTCTGCCTACTTGTGATCTCTGTCTGTCAAATAAATAAATAAAATCTTTTAAAAAAAAAGTCTGTTTTTACCTTATCTCTTTTTTCCCTTTGTTTGTTTGTTTTGTTTATTAAATTCCACATATGAGTAAAATCGTATAGCATTTATCCCTCCCTGACTAACTTATTTTGCTTAATGTTGTACTCTCTGGCTCCATCCATATTGTTGCATGGCAAGATTTCATTTTTCATGGCTGAATAATATTCCATTGTAGATACATCATGTACACACACACACACCACCTCTTCTTTATCCAATCATCTATAAATAAACACTTGGGTTGCTTCCATAATTTGGCTATTATAAATAATGTTGCAATAAACATAGGGGTACATATATCCCTTTGAATTAGTGTTTTTGTATTCTTTGAGTAAATACCTAGTAGTGGGATACTAGATCATAGAGCAGTTCTATTTTTATTTTTTCAAGGAACATCAGTGTTTTCCACAATGGCTCCACCAGTTTGCATTCCCACCAACAGGGCACAAAGATTCCTTTTTCTCACATATTTACCAACACTTCTTATTTCTAACAGAGATTTATTTTTCAGTTCTGAAGGCTGGAAATCTGAGATCATGGTGCTAGCCTGGTCAGGTGAGGGCCATCTTCTGGGTTGCAGACTGTTCATTGTATTCTCACTTGGAGAAAGGGACTAGGGAGATCTCTGGGGCTTCTTTTATAAAAGAAGTAATCCCATTCATGAGGGCTCCAACCTCATGAACCAATTTCTTCATAAAGGCCCTACCTACTAATACCATTACAATGGGGCTTTGGATTCAAGATATGAATTGGGGGTGGGGGACACATTCAGGCCATAGCAGATATGTAGTCACATTTTTCGTGAAGCTTTGAGAGAAAATATGGCAAGAAGAAAATTATAAACAACTGACAATTGTGCTTACAGTTTTCACCCAAAACTCCCAGACAATTCAACAAAACTGAATACATATTTTAAAAAATAATTTCCATCTTCCTATAAAGTATGTTTGTTTGTTTAGTTTGGTTTGGTTTGGTTTGGTTTTAGTTGACTGATTTTAAATAACGCTATGATCTCTGAAACAGCAGGGTTACCTTCCAAATTTAACCACCACTAAGTGAGGGAAAAGTGTTTCTAAAAACCCTGTGTTTGTTCTTAATTATTTGTTTACTAAGTTGGCCTTTCTCCAGAAGAGGAAGAACAACAAATCAACTTCAGATGTTTTCTTATCAACTGTACTAGAAAGATAGGTCAGATTTTTGTCTCAATAGGTAGGATTCTTTAGAAAGAGGTATCAGATAAGATCAGGAGGGGGCAAGGCAGGCAATCTATGAAGGTCTTAATACAAACCAGTAGAAAAATCTCTTGAGTAAGCATGTCCTGAAGATTGACAGAAGTGAAGTTCCAGGTGCATAGGAAGTTTATTTGAAAAGACCAGTCTTTTTGCAACAGGTGGAAACCACAACTAGGCAAGACATCATATCAGCGAAGACTATCCATCTCTATTCCCATCTGATATACACCTATATGAGTTTTGAGGGTTTCAGCAGTAAGGTTTATTTCCTCCAGCCACAATCACTGTGGCTGCCACTGGCTGTGAAAATTGTCTCACTTTACCCAAGTGCTTCAAGCTATTTTGTAGTTTAAGTCGGAGTTTTCCACAATGCTGAAAAGTGTTCAGTTTTCTACTGGTGATTTTTCTGTAGTCTTTGGTTGGTTTTAAAAAGCAGTTCTTTTAATTTAAATTTAAGTACAATTTAAATATTTGTAACAATTTAACAATTTAATAAAACAATTTAAATATTTGTAAAATATTTAAATAGTAATAAAAATGTAAGCATGACTTAAAGGTTTGCTTTTGATATGCCTTTCTTCTTGGAACATATACCTTGTAGGAAACTAACGGCTCCTTTCTTTTATCAGTATCCATGACACATTATTTTCTCCTTTCCTTAAGAGAGACTTTTCTTCCTGAAATGAATTCTTTATCTCTCAGATATAACACTTGCTTCTCTTCCATTCCTATCATTGACTATCTGATATAACATTTGCCTCTCTTCCATTCCTATCATTGATTATCTAATTATTTCTTGGACTAAAAGCTGTTCATAAAGAGATGTGTTCACTTGCTGTTGATGCATCAAGTGTCACATAGTAGAAAAAGCAACATGTTCAATTAGCAATAAAATACAGTAAGGCAGCAGAAACATTAGAAACCAGAAGATACAATGACCTAGTGGTTAAGCAGCAGATTGAAAATACAAATTACAATTGTGATTTTTGAGCTTAATTCTGCTCTGAGTTTGCTCTTTTTGTTCAACTTTCTCTGCACAAAATAGAATGAGTAATGCTAACCAAGCTTCAGAGATACTTTTGAGGAATGTTGCAAAAAAATAATAAAATGTAATAGTCAAAAGAAAATTTCCTAGAGAAATTGAAAGTCAACCTGAGTAAGTAAGACATAGTTTTTTTTAAAGTTCATTCAGAGAGCAACCTTTCTATCAATTAGAAAGACAGTCTTATTTCTCCCTACAATTATTTAATTTTATTGTATTATCGTTGCCAAGGTGCCATATCAGATATGATGAGTAGAGAACTTCAGTTTTAAGCAAAAAGTACATTTTAGGATTGTAATAACATTGAGAAGATTCAAGACATGAGCTTTATGGGATGCCTGGCTGGCTCAGTCAGTAGACCATGTGACTCTTGACCTCAGGGTTGTGAGGTCAAGCCCCATGTTGGGCATAGAGCTTACTTAAACAAACAAACAAAACACAATGGACTTGATTTTTAAGGTCATTTACATTAGAGTTTCTTTGTATCTCTTTTTCTCTTAAGTGCAATTTTCTCTTAAGTGCAATACATTTTACAGTTAAATTAAAAGATGTTTTGAGAAAACTTTGAAAATATCTTAAATTTAATAAATAGCAATACTGGATACTAAAATGCAATGGGGAAGTTATTTATGATAGAGCTTTATTTTAAAAGCATATTTCATATTTCAGAAAATGTACTATAACTAACTTAACTTCCCCATACTTTTCCTGAATAACCTTTTACTTTCTTTTTTTTTTAAACTTAAAATGTTTCTTTAAAAAAATGTTCCTTAGTAATTATAGTGGTGGTATAGATAATTAAGCTACCTCACAATAGCTTTGCATTGTATTCATTTTCTGCTAGGCTATAGAGCATTTTGTGGTCTATGGATTATCAGAATCACTTAATTTTTTTTTTAGACAAACTTTAGTAATTTAGAGTTGATATATATTGAGGACAATTAACTAAAAAGTAAAAGAAAGGTATGGAGCTTGGGAAATAACCCAAATTTGTTCAGAAACAATAATATTGTGAACTTGAAACTCCTGCTTTTTTTCTTGAAAATACATATATATATATATATTTTTTTTCATCATGCAAGACTTCTTAGGAATCACACAGACAAGTGAGATGGAGGAGGCTACTAATTTCATCTTGAACAAGGACTTCAAGCATTCTACAGTAGACAATGGTATTTATTACTAAAATAGGTTCTAGCAAGCTCTTTGCTAGGTACTTCAATCATTATTTGCTATCACTATATAATTATGAAAATAATTTAATAGTTTTAAAATTTTATAATTCACGAAATCATTGAACTCTTCATCATTTGTTTGTTTCTTGAATTGTAAGTGAACTCTGGGCTCTACCAAATAAAGGAAAACATAATATCACATTCAAGGCACTTGATATATTCAAACCTATAAGCAACCACTCTGAATACTAGATTATGGGTTAATCTGAAAATAAAACTATCATTTATCGAATAAGTTGTTTTTTAACCAAAAGAGCCTTGGCGAAAACAATAAAATTTAATTATTTACACACAGTTCTATTTCTGATCTCTCTGAGAGGACACTTGGCTTCTGTTTTTGTCTTCCTGAGAAACTTAAAATAAGATTTAAGTACATTTTGAAGAAGTGGATTTCTTTAGTTGCATCTCACATTTTTTTTTAAGTAGTGGTTACCAAACCTACTTGTAATCTGACATAAACAGTTAAATTATTAAATTGATCTAAAAGGAATATTTATAGCAGGAGGATAAGAATTTATTTTGGCTATTGCTTAATCTAACACTTCAAGCTTAATCTTTCCTTCCAGGATCATATAAAATATATACTGGAAAATTTATATTAACTTGTATTTTGAGGGGTCTAGACTAAAAGAACAAGGACAAGGACTAATTTGTTAAACTTTGGAAAGCTTATGAGAATGTTACTTACTATATGTTGAGTCTCTTTTGGGTGGAACTGGAGCTGGGGAAGTAGGTGGTATTGAAATCACGTGCAACATTAATCTCTAAGAAACCAAGGAGCTGAATTGGACCCAATTAGTTTTTCTTAGTGTTGTGACCACAGATTGCACTGCATGCAATCTGCCAAATGTGTATTGCAAACCCAAGGCAGCTATAGAAGGAAAAGTCAGTGTGTGTCCTGATTGTGAGCCAGACACATGACCTTTACTAACAGACAATGACATAGCTCTTGGCTATTTAAACATTTCAAAAATCCACAGATTCTTTTTTTGATGTTTGCATTAAAATAATTTTAGAAAAATTTTATTTACTTACAGTCTTACATTATGAATGGCAAAAATTACTTTCCTTTAAGCATGGTAAAAATTATCCCCTGTATCTGCCCATGACTTGGAAGATAGAGGACATACTAAAACTTCTATTTCATTGATACCAAAGAGCAATGTACACATATATCCAGAATATGAACATACCTTAGATTCACTAGCACAGTAAATAATGGTTGATATAATAGATTCTCGAGGACAAGCCCTATGATTTTTCTTTCACAACACTTCTTCCTTTGTAGAAGATACTGCCTTATGTTTCTAAGGTGAAACTGTTAATGGATTTATACTCCTAGTGCAGATGCCTGATCTGTGCTCAAGATTAAAACAAATTCCTTCAACAAGAGCTTTACACAGTAGATTTGAAGGTACTTTGAGAACACGTATTAAGAATACCTGAAATTAATGACTAACCCAAAATGACATGTACTCCAATCTACTTTCAAACTTCACCCACACAGCTTTAAAATGTTTATTTAGCTCTCAGAGATGCTGTGAGGAAAGCCATCCTGTAAAGGAACAAAATTTGACAATTATTTAAAGAATGTATATTTATGGATAGATTTTAATTTAAGACAGGTAGGTGCAGAATCTGAAAAGGCATAGGTAGGAGTAAAAATAAGTTTTTCAGTATGTACCCCAATAAGTAAATTCTGTGCCATATATTTCCTTCTTGCAAATACTCTAAAACTGGTATCATTCTACCATGCCATTGCATTTTACATATCTTATAACCACCAAAGCAGTAATATAATCATAACATGGATACCAAGAATGATTTTCTTTGCCTATCATATTTCATAAAGATGTTCTTACATACCCCTTCTACATGGAGGATCTAAAACACAAAATGGAGGAGAGATTATATAGCCTCACTATCTCTTTGAAATCATCCAGCTACTTCAAGTAACATATTTTGGACCACAAATTAGCTTCTACTTCAATGAAAACATAATATACATATAGATATCATATAGTGCAGGCCATTTTTAAAACAAGTGATTTTTGAAGGGTAGTGGTATTGCTGATGTACCCTGAACAGATTTTTTTCAAATGATTTACAGATGTCAAAACTAAAGATACATGTGTTATACAATACTATCTATATTTTCTCTGCTTGTGTCAATTTTTGATATACAGAGGATAATAGGACTAATTTGCCTTTTTCACTCCATTTCCCATCAACAGGTTCTTTTATAAAGTACATTTTAATTGGTAAGATGTCATTGAAAAACTGACAAAAATGATAGCAATTATAGGGCAGTTATTAATATTACAAATTAAGCCAAGAAATATATTCACACATAAATAATTTGCTGGTAATAAATTAGAGTTTTCTCAGCATGTGAAATATTACTTTAATTTGATGAGCAGCTTGGTAGATTAGAGTTCTTTTATTGGAATAGAAAAGCTGCATAAAGCCCAATTCTTTGGTGATTCATGTAATAGTACCCAAACTTTTGTTTAGCCCCCTTCTCTATTAGAATTTTGACCATCACATGAATTGTGAATCATTTAATTGAGCATAATAATCATCACAGGTAAGCAAGGATGAATCAGGCTATTGAATGAATTAAGCTTATTACCATCAAGAACACCAATTTCAACTCTTCCCATTCAATACTTGCCAAACAAAATCAGATTTTTCCTCTCTAAAGTTTTCTTTGAAGAGAAAAAAATAAATGGTGACTCTGTCATAATAATAGTGGTATTTCTAGACCATTCTACCCTAAATACTATAAATCAGTTGCACCTCTGAGCTACAAAATTTTTCCATGTGGCTTTCGTTACTTTCCTAGGTACTGGGAACCCTGTCCAAAAGTGCTTCAGAGAGTCAGTTAGAATTTACTTTTGAATAGTACCAAAAGAGATGTAGTAATGACTTTTTGATTCATACATGCATTCCTATCTTTAAATCCTAAGTCGAAAGAATACCGTTGTGTAATAAAGTAGGTGTGTTTTGCACTGATAACAGCTCACGTTCATTAAAAAATTCCTTTGTGTTCAACATTATTCCAAGAGTATTACATTTATTTTTCACTGTCTCTTACAACAAACCTGTATGATAAGTTTTGTTAATAACCCCATTGAAAATGTGAGGAAAGAATCAGGTTAAATAACTAGCCCAAGATCGCACAACATGTACAAGCAGTTTACTCCATCAGATTTTCTATTTTTATCCTCAGAAAATCATTCTTTTTGTGTTTGGTCTTTATTAACTATGTAAACATCACGTTGAACTTTGTCCCAAAAGCACACATATTTACCCTAAAATAAGCAGGTAGGCAGGTGTACAGTTTTAAAAAAAATTGATTTTTTCTTCTGTTCAGGCTGGCATGCAGTAACATCTTATGCTGTTTACTAATCTAATAACATGGGGTCACTGTGTATAACAACTATACTTTGACCCAAACTGAAATCTATGCAATATATTAAATTTCTCATTAAATATGTTCATTTGTGGCAGAGAGATGATTAACTATCCCCTGCAAGCAAATCAACAGACTGGTATTATGAGTAGGCCATGTGTTTGCTTCTAGGCAGTTTGCCCAAATAAAATGTATTCGGGAGCAAAATACTCTTTCACAAAAGTAGTCTGTTTTTATCATTGATGCATGAATTTAATGAAAGAACAGGCCTGAATTAACAAAGGACTTAAAATTCATTCCTATTTAAATTTATGGGGTGTATTCAGTGGATCATCTATTCTTGATTTTATAAATTCGCATGGTGGCATGCCCTGTGAACCAGGAATGGGCCTCATCATCAGACGTATGTCATTTCTCTGATCTTGTCAAAACAACATTTTTGGTTAATGATTTTAATTAAGATGTACCTAATACCTTTTCACTTTGCAAAACTGTTTTTGTAGAGGTCTTAACATACTGTAGGGGAAATCAAACTGAGATTAACGTTTAAATTTTCATGTATGCCCATTGATAAACACAGAAGGAACATATCCTAGAATGCTTACTTTACTAAGACCCATGGATGACTTTTGACAAATGAATTTTAGCAATCTCAAGTAAATTTAAATGTAAATCTAAAATTTAACAAAAATGACTAAAGCAGTTACATGTAAGTATAGTCATACACTTTCTTTTCAGATCCCAGGTGCCTGATCTCCAAATTACATAAAGTCATTATTAACCTCAATAAGAAATAACTAAAATGAGCATTTTGCTATGTTACTTGAGGCTTGCCAATTTTAATCAATAGACTCAAAATTCAGAAGATCTGGGTTTGCAGCATTTAAACTGCTTTGGATTTGACATTTGCTTTAACTTTTAATTCATTTGTTTTTACATTTCTATCATGATTTATATCGCACAACAATATGGGTTTATTTCTTTGATTGTTAATTTGATCTATGATGACTTATAACATATGTAATATCCCTTAACGTGTAAATCTTTTAAAATATCATAAAGCTTTCAAAATATTTCTTTGATGATTAGAATTATTATACTGTAGTCTTTGGCATAATTGATGTGGACCATATTTTTAAGAAGTTGGCATACCCAGTAATGGGCTCAGTCATTACCATTATTCACAGTTGGCAGCTCACTGGAAAGTAAAAATGAAATATTCAGATACAATTACAATGTCTTCTTTAAAAATATAGATAGTTGTATTCAATTGCAACATACTTGAGAATGAGTTTAGTGTGTACTTGTCATAGAAAATGAACAATGACGTTACCCAAACATTTATCTTCTCCTATGTGAATTACAGAAATGAAAAAAGCCACTAATGAATTACATAAATATGTATCAAAATTGTCAGGATTCTGTTAGATATAAACAAACAAGAAAAAATAAAAAATAAAACCATCAGGAACATTTACCTTTATGAGAGAGAAGTGTTACATCAGAAGAGTAGAATAACTTGAATTACGAAATTCAGGCTTTTCTGAAATGTGGTTTAAAATAGTATTTCACAGGATGCCTGGGTAGCTCATTCATTTGAGCACCTGACTCTTGATTTCGGCTCAGGTCATGATCTCAGGGTCATAAGATCAAGCCCCAAGTGGGGGTAGGGGGTGGAGATCCATGCTCAGTGGGGAGTCTGCTTAAGATTCTCCCTCTCCTTCTGCCCCTCTCCCCACTTGCACACACATTCTTTCACGATCTCTCTAAAATTAATAAATAAACCTTTAAATAAATAAAATAAAATAGTATTTCACATCATTTGAATAAAATCACATAAAAATTTTAATTCCATTTTATATCCTGGATTAAATAAATTCATATGTAAGAATTCACCTATGCAAAATAATTTTTTAAGAGGAATATGCTAGCTATATAACCTTGGGCAATTTATTTATCTTTCCTGTAAAATGGAATATTCTTCACCTATAAAATGGGTACACCAGCTTTGATATAACAATTAAATAATGTAATTACATACATAGTTTTAAATAGCTACAGCTAATATCCACCTTAAGAATATTCACAATATGTATAAATGCATACAGACAACCAAGACTTCAAATTAAGGCATGTATGCTTATTTTGTGGATTTTTAAAAATGAGCTTGGAAAATATAACACACATATATATATATATATATATATATATATATATATATAGTTAATATGCAGAAATTGTGATTATTGTACTATGTCACAATTTTGCTTTTCTTAACTGGATTATTTGGTCAATGTTTCCTGTTTTAAATTTTCACTATTAAATAAAACATGAACAGCATAGCTATGAAGGAAGGTTATCTTAATTTAACTCTAACAAGACTGAGATGGATCAGGAGGCTTACCTGATTACATCCTTAAAATCAGCAGGATTAAGTTAAAATGTTGCTTCCCCTGTTTAACTAGACTTAAAAATTCTGCGCTTCTCCATCAGTGAGCCAGGTTTTCTCAGGGCAGAAGCTGTTCCCCAGTTGTTAGGTCAACAAACTTGAAAACTACATTAACTCTTAAGGTCGCCAAAGAACTATGGTTGGCTTAAAGTAATAACTCACTGAATCTCACTTCAGTGACCTGACTTAATTAGAAATTAACTTCAGTTCGGGGTGAAACTTATATTGAATAATAAATTCCAAGAAAACAAAAACACTAAGAAGTTAACTATTTCACCAAAGTATTGAAATTTTTTATTTTAAACATCATTTGTATCTGATTTTTATGTTCCTATGATTGTTTTCAATGGATTTGATAGAAAAGATGTGGATTAAGAAATTTCACATATATGATATAAGCTAAACAAACCAAGATTTTGCAATAAGATTAAGAAATGGAAGTTTGTTATGATTCAACTTTTCCTTCTAGTAAACTCAAAAACCTCTTGGTCACTGCCCCTTCTTAGAATTTCCACCCTCAATGGAGGTAATGCAAATAAATTCAGAAAAGAAGAAAGACATTCATCATTTAACATTTGATATGAAAGCACATTTGCCACTGGTTGCTTCAAGGCTGTTTGGTGTGTCTTTGGCCTCCCAGCTTGAATGGACAGTAGAGGAAACAGCTCTGTTCTCAACAATTGTGTTTTTTCCAGAGACAGTGCCTCAGAGCAGTGCAGGGGCACCTTTTAACATATAAACAAGTCTGCAATCACAGCCCGGCAAAGAGCTGTATAACGTATCATGCCATCTATTTTATAGTCTACTTTTCCAGTACTTTGTACTAAGAAAATCATCATCAGGGGAAAAAAAAAGAAATGAGTGACAGATGGTTCATTCTATCCAGTGTCTAAAGCTGTGTTTCTATAGCAACATTTAGAATTTGAAACACTTCAAGGGCTACCATTTCTCATATTAAACAACAAACTTCTTCAGGGAAATTGCTGAACTCATAGTAATGGCTTTAGAAGAGTGAGACATTTAAAAAAAATAAAATGAAAGAGTGACACATTATTAAGAATTTATCTTTTTCTAAATCTGCAGTAAGCCAGAAGGAAAAAAAGGGACAATGTATCTTCTGACACCTCTTTTCCTTATCTGCTTCCCCATCTCAGAGAGTTTTCTCATTGCGTTGCTGCCCATATTTTCCCAAGTCATAAATCTAAAAATTTGAAATATTTGTGATACATAATAAGAGCTGATCGATGCCCTTAAGTCAAATATAAAGTCACTATGCTTTATATTGCATAGTGTCTTAACCTTAAAAAAATGATATCCATTATTTCATTTAAGCCTCTCAATAGTTATTTCAAATATGTAGGACCATTATTATACCCACTCAATAGATGGGGACTTAAGCTATGAGGGAGCATCTTGCCTAAAGTCGAACGTGTATGATAAGCAATGGGGGGGGGGCACCTGGGTGGCCCAGTTAGTTAAGGGTTTGACTCTTGATCTCAGTTCAGGTCTTGATCTCAAGGTCATGAGTTCAAGCCCCACACTGGGCTCCATGCTGGGTGTGGAGCTTACGTCACAATAAAAAAAAAAAAGAGAGAGAGAGAGAGAGAGAAAAGAAAAGAAAAGAAAAGAAAAAGAAAAAAAGAAAAGCAATGGTGGTTTTAGAAACCATGTTTCCTGACTTTAAACTGGGCTATCTACCAGACAGTTTTCTTGATACTGTATTTATTACTATTGTCTAAGAAGGTGATGGATCTTAGGTCCTATTTCAGTTTCGTACTCTGTTCATAATGGACCCTGAATGCAAAATCACATTTATCTAAACTCGTAGTTAGTTTGATTACAGCTAAATATAGGAGGCACTGTGCCAGTTGCTGCCTTTTGATTCTACTCTGTGTCTATAAAACAAGCAAACAAGAGGCTCTGTAAATATTACATTAACATTTTCCTCAACATAGATGTATTCTAGTCTAATGACATAATTATGAGAGAAGCTTGTATATTCAGCAGCAAATGTTCTGCATTATTTAATATATCTGTGGATACCCAGGTGAAAAGGTTGCATGCATATGCTCTAGGTACAAACATATTCCTTGTTATAAATACTAGACAAAATAACCCCAACACATTTTGACTTTGGTTAATTGGAACAGTGTGGGAATAGGAGTTCTGGTTAAATACTTTTTTTTTTATTTCAACACAATTGTACATCCTTTTCAAATGCATGAATCTCCTGTTCTGCTTTTATTCAAAGATCTAATTTGTCATTCACATCAGTGGAAGAATCTCAAAGGATACCCAAGAAGTAACCAACCTATATGCAGAGGCTCAAGAGTTGAAAGGGACCTATGGGATGACAGTCTAATTTTTTTCTTAATGTGTTGTACTTAGTCTAACACATGCTTGTTGAAAGGTTATTTTACACTCTTTCCTTGACAGTTCCAAATGAGGGACCTCTGGCATTTACATTATTTCTTTTATTTCCCTGGGACTTGCTGTGGTACAGTGAACTAATGACTCAGTGCATAAAATGTGATGGCCTCAAATAGTTGTTGTGGCTTCCTGAGGTGCCAGACATAGAAATAGTTTAAGGCCTGACATCTTCATCATTTCACTGAAGAAAAATTCAAGCAGCAGTTGCCAAAAAACATGTGGAGTTATTGCATTGTTGATAGATTATTTTAAAGTTTTTAAAGGGTACTTGATAACCGTGTCTAATACTGAGTAGGTAAATATCAACCCTGAGAATCATTTGCCTGTAATCGTAAGTTTTGTCTACAGGTGCCTAACACATAGAGGGAGAAAGTACAGAAATGAAATTGGCTAACATAGCAAAATGACTAAGCAAAACGACTCCCTCTCCAACATTCAGAATTCTCCTTAATCTTCTCATATAATCACCTTTGATTGTCCATAGCCATTATTCCATGCTGAAAATAGAAACATGTTCTGCTTCAGCCTCCTGAGGTAAGAAAAGGCCCACTTTTGAATAGGAAAATGAAAAAATCATTTAGGCAGCAGAATGTTTCTACTTTTATGCATATTGGAAAACTCATTGCTAAGAAATCATTTGGAGAGAAAGAGGTCATTGTAATCTGCAGGAATTACAATTTTCGAATTGCAATATAGATTTTTTTCTTTCATGAGTATTTACTAACTCTTGAAAGAATTACTCATGAAAGTTTTTAAATTAGAATATGGAAAATCACTTCTCCAAAAATACGGGCTTAATAATTTATTACTGCCCTACAGTACTGGGGTTTTTTGTCTGTTTGCTTGCTTTTTTTACTTTAAGATCAGAATGAATATGCTCCACACGAAGTATTTTTTTAATCCTTAGAAAACATCAGGAGACTGCTCTGAAATTTTCTGCTTTTGAGCTACAAACTAGTCAGATAACAGGTGGCCCGAGTGGGCGAGTGTGAAATTTAGGGATAGAAGAAGAGGGAGATTTGCTTACTTGAAATCCTCCTCCAGTTCCGTGTGTGAACTCCTTAGTTTAATTCAAATCCTGAGCAATTTGTATTTGCTTTCCTCTCGGTGTTAATAAAGGTGTAGAGTCATAAAAGTGCCTGACATATTCAAGAAATATATCATGATTTGTGTTGGATGTGTGTGTGTTTTTTGTTTGCTTGCAGGGCTGGTGTTGAAGGGGGAAATGAGAAGGATGCTGTGGGAACTGTGTGAAGGACTAAAAAGTTTGGGCTTTATTCTGTGGTCAGTACAGATTTCTTGAGCTGATGGGTAACACAATCATGTCTCGTATAGGAAGTAAGCTATGGTGACAATGTTGAGAAGAATTGGAGCAAGGAAGAGTCTAGATACAAGGAGATACAGTTGGAATGCTCTAGACAAGTTGATGAGGGCCTAGGTGGAAAGAAGCAGAAATATTTTGATGAGCTGGTGTGTAGGCTTAAATTATCTGGGAAAACTACCAGTGTATAACATCTCAATGAAGGACTGATTGTTTTTGTCTTCTTCTTGGAGGGTAAACCTCACTTAACCAAAAGAAAATGTTCAGCTCTAGAGAATAATGAAGTACAGTTGATCCTTGAGCAACATGGGCTTGAACTGCTGACTCCTCTCTTTTTGTTTGTTTGAGATTTTATTTATTCATTTGACAGAGAGACAGGGAGAGAGGGAACACAAGCACACGGAGTGGGAGAGAGAGTTGCAGGCTTCCCGCTGAGCAGGAAGCTCAATGCGGGGGCTCAACCCCAGGACCCTGGGATCATGACCTGAGCAGAATGCAGATGCCCAATGACTGAGCCACCCAGGTGCTCCTGCTGACTCCTCTTATATGTGGATATTTTTCGATAAAGCAATACAGTACTATAAACGTATTTTCTCTTCGTTATGATTTTCTTAATAACATTTTCTTTTCTCTAGTTTATTGTAAGAAGACAGTATACAATACATGTAACATACAAAGTATGTGTTAATTGAGTATGTTCTCGGCAAGGCCTCCAGTCAACAGTAGGCCATTAGTAGTTAAATTTTCAGGGATTCAAAAGTTAACTGTGGATTTTCAACTGTGTTGGAAGAGAGAGGTTGGCTTCTCTAATCCCCAAATTGTTATAGGGTCGACTGTAGTTACTGGTGTTTTAACCATGGCACAATGAAACCATATACTAGACAGAGTTTAGAATGGTATTTTTCTGTCACTAGCTCTGTAATGATAAAAATAAGGCCTTATATTTTACAACACCATAAGACTTAGAGATTTTGAAAATTGAAGAGCTCAAAAGGTCATCCCTCATTAATAATACGTCACAATGGCTGTTATGGTGGTTAGACAATCTTGAGTTCCTGGCAAAAAAGAAGAAAAAAATGATAGTTATAAGCAAGCTAAACTTTTTGTATTATCTGCCTTCTTTTTATTTTTAAGTGAGGTAGGAAGAGACAAAGAGAGAGAGGGAAGGGAGGAGAAAGGGTAAAAGGAGAGGGAGAGAGAATCCTAAGCAGGCTTCATGCCCAGTGGAACCCCGTGTGGGGCTCGATCTCAGGACCCTGAGATTATGACCTGAACTGAAATCAAGAGTCTGATGCTTAACCAACTGAGCCACCCAGGCACCCCTATTATCTACCTTCTAAAACATAACATAAGTGAGCTCAATTCCATGTACCTGAGATTAGAAAAAAATGAAAATATTACTATGTCCATTTCTAATATTACAACTTTTCCATTTTATGGTTTGCTGAATTATTGAAATGATCCTCTATGCTATGACTAAAAGAAAAAGTGACCTAAAGCATTCTTATTTGTTTTTGTTTTCTGGAGTTCCTACTACACAGAAAGACATTCAGTACTACTTTGAAGTAATGCTATTTTGAAACATAAAATTACTTTTGAATTAGAAACTCTGGCCACTGTCCTCTCCTTTCTTACGTGCTTTGAATTCTCTTTGGACCCCAGCAGAAATTGAGGTAAATAGACCCTATGAATAGATTATGAGCAGAATGATTCTTCTTTTGACCATGTAGGAAATATTACAGGTTAATCAGACAGGATGAGCTTGAGAAGATATTTGAGGCCTGCATATTTGGCTGCACACACATGCACACACACAAGACTGATGCAAAACAGACTTAAATTTAAAGGATCAAACTAACCCCCTCACATCCTGTCTACACTGCCACATGTATTCTTACTTCTATGTTCTTAACTCAAACTGGAAGAAAAGTCATAGACAAAAGTACAAAATGTGGGTGCTGCAGTGGTATTGAAGATTACCCACCAGACCATTCTGGGGAATGAAGAGAGTCTCAATATGAATTACTGAATAGAAAGATGGCATTGAGTGTTATATGTAATTAATGAATCATTGAACCCTACTTCAAATACTAATGATGTACTATACAGTGACTAACTGAACATCATAAAAAATTATTAAAAAAAAAAAAAGAAAGATGGCATTGACTTTGCTCTGTTCCATCCTGTATCAAATTCTAGTTATCTCATTTCCCAAGGTTCACATGAGATGATGATGCATGTGAACCTGCTTTACAAAGTGTAAAGCACCATAGATTTGGGGAGCATTGTACCTTTGAGTCTCGGTAACAACATTTCAAATATAAGGGAATTTTGATGTCTCTTACCCAGATTTAGTTTCTCAGCTACCCACACATCACTTTGAAAATGTTAGCCTTAAGATATTTCATTTTTAGTATGTAACTACTTAGAAGAGCTATGAGCGTAGCTAATAAAATGTTCTTGCTGCCTAAGTAATCTGACAATCAGAAGGGCTAATTTTACCCAAAAAAAAGATGTCTCTTTAGACTTCCACAAGAGTTGTCTAAAGAAAAAATAATTGAAATATAAATCTAAAAAGGCAGAAATATAAAATGTTAGGTAAATGACTCTGCTAAACCACAAACTGGGAAAACATATTTAGACTCTTAGTAAAATGATGGTGTGAACAAGTACACATAGAGCCCCTTCTGTGGGGATGAGCTTAATGATTTCCCTCGTTTTCTCATTCCATACTTAATGTGCACTTGTTACATTTCCCATCCTTTCCTACATGTAATGCTGGCCAATCCTTGGCAATCTGAAAGAACATTAGCATTATAGAGTTTTTAAAATGAATGTGAATTTAGACATTATCCAGTGAGAAAATCACACCCATCTAGAATGTAAGCTGCATGAAATTAGAGGCCATTTTATACTTACAGCTGTATCCTAAACCTAAGAGCTTACATAATGCATAATTGATGTTTATAGAAGAAGAAATTGAGCTCTCAAAAGATTGAGGCTTGCCTAAGTTCACAAAACATCTGCCCAAATGCTAGATCTTCACTCCTAGCCTAGTGCTTGGCCCACCACGCCACATTAAGATTCTTTAAGGATCTGATATCATCTCCAAATGAGATAAATTTAGGTTGTAGAGTAATATTTTATTGGTTAATAATGTATAAGTCACATTAAATTCACAAATCTTGAACCTGATTGTACTACTTGTAAATTACAATTTGGCAAATTACAAATTCTTTTTTCACTTGGTTTTATAGTTGGACAATATTTGATTATTATAATTTCTCTACTTAAATTTGGAATCAAGGGAAAGATAAATAGAAGTGACCAAAATAACAAAAAAGATCTTGTCATCCTCTGTGAAGAGGTAGTTATTAATTACCAGATAAAAACCACTTCTAATATGAGGTTTCTTAATTATCTTGCAAGGAATGAAAGCTAAAGAAAAAATCTCTAGAATAAAATTATGCAGAAGATTGGTTGACGAATTGTACTCTGTGAAGATTAAGAGCACTTAATTAAGGGAGTTTCCCTGTACAAAAATAAAGTACAGATACTCTTTGTTTAAGGAACCTTTGGTGGGACACCTGGGTGGCTCACTTGATTAAGTGTCTGCCTTCAGCTCAGGTCATGATCCCAGTCTTGGGATCGAGCCCTGCACTTGGTTCCCCCTGCATGTGTTCACTCTTTCTCTGTCAAATAAATAAATAAATAAATAAAATCTTCTAAAAAATAAAATAAAGGAATCTTTGGTGGTAACAAAAGTATTATATCTCCCTGTATCCTCTTTGTGCCATAGTTTTGCTATTTCACACTCAACACTGTCACAATAAAAGGCTACCATTGCCTCTACTGATAAAAAATATTGCAGTGTGGCTCATGGTGCCCTTATTTGACAGTTAATTTAGATGTTGGAAGGGAAAGTAACACAGTAGACTGGTTAAGATTGGTGACAGCCACATACAAACCTCATTTCCTCTGGTTATCAGCTTTGTGATCCATCCAAGAAACCTATTTCAGTGTTGAATGCCTTTCAGTGTCTTTCTTTCTTATATTAAATACATTGTGCCAAAAAGTTATCCTCTTCTATCTCCCCTGAGCAAATTGAGGACAGTCATTTTATTCTAAGTGACATTACTGTTTTTATTTAGATAGCATTATTAAATCATCCCCTTGGTCACTGCCAACCTTAGTAATAATTATTATAATGAACAACTTTTGAAGGCTTACTAGGTGCTAAGTACTTACAGGATTTCACCTTTCCCACCACATCTCTTGAAAGCAGATACTATCTCCCTTTTAAAGAGGAGGAAACTCCTCTCAAACTTTTGAATGAAGTGATCACATTTGATCATGCTTTCACTGCTTTGTCTTTTACTTCTCAGATTAATGTGAAAAGCAGTCTTCTGCAAAATCTCAGTATTTTAGTAATCTATTCCCAAGATGTAATCATGATAGCTCTCTTCCTTCTGTAGGGTAAACCTATGCTGAAGGGACTCCCCTTAAGATTTCTGTAACCTGTTAGAATATACTAGAGCTATCTACTGTCAAAACATGTTCCTTTCTGCATGTGTGCTTTTTTTTTCTGTACATGTGCTTTCTATTAGCCATGTTCCCCTTTCAATAAACAGGAGGCTTCAAACACACAATTGTATGGTTAGCAATGGTTAGCTTCAAGAGAAGCTAAGAAAATGCATTAAGTAAAAATGGGATATGGGACACATGGATTCCTTATTTTAATTTTTAGAAGGAGTTTTTCCATTTTTAATATCTGAAGACTTTAAATGAAGATTTCCTTTTAGTTAAGTTTTGCCACCCATAGAAATTCAATTGTTTTGGATGCATACATTCCATTAATATATAATTACATTCAGAGAAAGAATTTAAAGATTAGGAAATTCATTTCACAGGCTAACACTTATTTTTTATTTTTATTTTTTTAAGATTTTTATTTACTTGTCAGAGAGAGAGAGAGAGTACACACAAGCAGGGAGAGAGGCAGGTAGAGAGAGAGGAGGAAGCAGGCTCCCTGCTGAGCAAGGAGCCCAATGCGGGACTCAATCCCAGGACCCCAGGATCATGACCTGAGCGGAAGGTAGCAGCTTAACCAACTGAGCCACCCAGGCGTCCCTAACACTTATTTTTTCAATAGAACAATAAAGGAATAAATAGAACCATGAAGAAGTGTATGTTCAAAGCATTAATGAAAAAAAGATAAATGAATACCTTTAAAATGCTATGATTGAAACTAGTTGAACTAGTGTAGATTTAAATTTGCCATGTTTCTCTCAATGATAACTTTTGAGATGCATTTTTAAAGTTAGTAGTACTATTTTAAGTAGAAACTGAGTCTTTTATAAAACTGGACTACTTAGTATCTATAATTAGGGGGTAACGCATTTGTATTGAAATTTCTAGATGACATTTCCATATGTAAATGTGCTTTTTATGTTGCTTAATATGCTGCTCTTTTTAGAATTTCAAAGTTCAGAGAAATGAGGGTGCCTTAGAAATAAGATTTATTTTTCGTTCTCTTAAAAGGATATTTCATTAACTTTCTGCAGCTTATTAAGTTTTATAGTAAGGGCTGCTAACATCTTCATTGACATAAACCTTTTCTTTTTTTTTTTTTTTTTTTTTTTCCCCAAAAAAAAAAAAATAGAAATACAAAGCAGCAATTCACTTAGAGATAAGGTCTATCTGCTTCTCCCTCTCTCTCCCTCCCTCCCTCCCTCCCAGGTCCTTCACACCCTCCCACTACATATTCCTCATGGTTCTGAAACCCTATAAAATACTTCACCGTATTTATATACCTAGTTTATATACCTAGTTATAATAGATTTCTCTTCAAGCTTTTTTTTTCAAAGAAGTGAAACAGTCTATTGCATATAACTATTTGAAAAGGAACAATATGCCCTTACTTCGTTCAAAGGTTTCCATTAATTTAACACTATTTAAATATAAATAGAAGCTCCTGTGTGCCAAATCCGACAACATGCAACCGGCAAACAGAGCTGGCTCCTTATCTTGCTCCTGTAAATCGTAGTCTAAGGTTGTGATTATTATAGCCATAAGATAAACAGATGAAACATGACACAGATGTCACAACTTCACGTCACTCTTTGGAAATGTGATGAAACACTTCAGTGTTTGAAAGAGAGGTTGAGTTTTTAACCATCTGCAATCCATCAGTACATACACAAAAGGCAAATGTTCTCTCTGTGATTTTCATTATAACACATGTTGAAATACAAATGATGACTCTAGTAGATTGAGAATAAAGCAAGATAACTTTATGCTGCTGGTCATCTGTGCTAGTATATCATTTAGTCACACAAAACAAATACTTCCATACACAAAATGTCCCTGAATGTCATATTTGCACTTTTAAATCTTTTTTTCCTAGTAAATACAACCCAGAGTTTCATTGAAATATTGGTTGGGCGGGTGGGTGGGGCAGAAGGCACTCATCATCCATCAAACTCGTACACTGGCAAAGAAAATAAGCCTTAAGAATCTGAGACAAGGGTGCCTGGGAGGCTCAGTCAGTTAAGCATCTGCCTTTGGCTCGGTCATGATCCCAGGGTCTTGAGATGAAGATCCACACGGGGCTCCTCGCTTAGTGGGGAACCTGCTTCTCCTTCTCCCCCTACCCCTCCTTCCCTTCGTGCTCTCTCTCTCTTTCTCACTCTCTTTCTCTCAAATAAATAAATAAAATCTTTTAAAGAAAAGAATCTGAGACAATGGTGACCTAGTAAAAGAATCACCATATTCAGAATGCTTGACTTCTGAGAATTATCTATTTTTTACACTAAAAAAATTGTTAGGAGTGTTATCTTTTGAGATAACAATATTTTCTTTACAAATTGATCCAATAGCTAAGGTACATTCTGAAAAAAATGATCCTTGGCCACAGTGATTATATTTAATTAATGTAAATTATATTTTTATAACATAAGCAAGCAGCTTTCTATGAGAACCCTCCAAGATAGTCTATATCAGGGGCACCTGGGTGGCTCAGCAGGTTAGCAGCTGCCTTCAGCTCAGGTCATGATCTCAGGGTATTCGGATTGAGCCCCATGTCAGTCTCCCTGCTCAGCAGGGAGCCTACTTCTCCCTCTCCCTCTCCCTCTCCCTCTCCCCCTCCCCCTGCTTGCTCTCTCTGTCTCTCAAAATCTTTAAAAAAAAAAAGTCTCTATCAGCAACTAAATAAGCTACTTGGTTATTATTAACTAGTCACCAACTTAGTATTTTTGCATTTTTGTATAGTTTTATCCTAGAATGTCACCAAAGTATTCTAAGATACTTTGTATCATGACCAATTCTGACTTTTTGTAAAATGGTATGCTTACCAAGACTGCAGAATGAAATAAGATGACATTATTCACTGGTCTTAAGTAAAGATATTGCTCTAAGAACTTTTGGCCACGCGTTAAATGTAGTTGAACAAGAAAGAGTCCAAAGATTATGCTTATTTAAAAAGAAGCATTTAGAACAAAACAGAGGATCATAGGGGAAGGGAAGAAAAAATAAGACAAAATCAGTGAGGGAGACAAACCATAAGAGACTCTTAACTCTAGGAAACAAACTGAGGGCTGCTGGAGGGGAAGTGGGGGTATGGGGTAACTGGGTGATGGGCATTAATGAGGGCAGTTGATGGAATGAGCACTGGGCATTGTATGCAACTGATGAATCTCTAAACTCTACCTCTGAAACTAATAATACACTATATGTTAATTAATTGAATTTAAATTTTTAAAAGAGGCATTTAGTATACTAAATTTAAATATGCTTTATAAAGAAAAAGTATACTTTAGAATGTGCTTTCATTTTCCTTCTCCAAAGCCAGGTGTGTAATATGAGGTCTGTAAAAACATCTCTTATTTCAGTCTTGAAATTTATAAAAATTTACTTGTATTATTTAAAACTATTACTTTTATTTAACAGTAACTTTGGTTCTCTTGGTGATTTATTGGAAGGGAGAGATGTGTTTCCAGAGAACAACAGATAATTTTTACTTTAATGAGACTATGTTTTAAGTGCTAATGTAGACTAAGTACAGAAGCATTTTGGCATATAAAGTATTGGAGAATCATCACAAAATATCAAATTTATAAAAAGGGGAATGGTAGTGGGAGGATTGTATTTTTCCTCACTAGGGTACTTTAAAAATATATCATCATAGGAAAAGGACTAAAACAAGATACCTTCTTAAAAATAATTGTGATATAGGTGTGCCTGGGTGGCTCAGTTGGTTAGGTGACTGACTCTTGATTTCGGCTTAGGCCATGATCTCAGGGTTCTGAGATCGAGGTCTGAGTTACGTCAGGTTGGGTATGGAGCCTGCTTAAGATTCTTTTTCAACCTCTCCCTCTCCACCAGCCTCTCCCTCCCCTGCTCTCTCCCTCTCTTTCTCTATCTCCCCTCTCTAAAATAAATAAATAAATAAATAAAATCATGGTATAAATTTGCTGTTAACAAAGTTTAATTTAAAAGAGCTCTTTTGGGGGGTGCCTGGGTGGCTCAGTCGGTTAAGTGGCTGCCTTCAACTCAGATAAGTGGGGATCGAGCCCCCCTGTCTGGCTCCCTGCTCAGCAGGGAGTCTGATTCTCCTTCTCCCTCTGCCTGCTGCTCTGCCTGCTCATGTTTTCTCCCTCTGTTAAATAAATAAATAGTGGTGGGGGGACACGTGAGCCTGGTGGTAGCTATTAAGGAGAGCACGTATTGCATGAAGCACTGGGTGTTGTGCATAAATAATTAATCTTGGAACACTGAAAAAATATAATTAAATTTTAAAAAATCTTAGAAAAAAAATAACATATTGTTTAAAAAAATAAATAAAATAGCACTTTTTAAGTCAAAAACCTTCACTGTAAAACTTCTTTTTTAAAAAAAATTGATATGCTATTTTGAATTTAATGGAATCAGACCTTTTATTTTTTTTTTTTAAACTCTATGCCCAACATGAGGATTGAACTCATGACCCCGAGATCCAGAGTTGCATGCTCCACCAACTGAGCCAGCCATGTGCCCCACTACTGTAAAACTTCTATCTTTAAGTCTAGACAGGTAAAAAGTTCATGTAAATATATTTTTTTAAAGATTTTATTTATTTATTTAACGCACAGAGAGAGAAATCACGAGTTGGCAGAGAGACAGGCAGAGAGAGAGGGGGAAGTGGACTCCCCGCTGAGCAGAGAGCCCAATGTGGACCCGATCCCAGGACCCTGAAATCATGACCTGAGCTGAAGGCAGAGGCTTAACCCACTGAGCCACCCAGGCGTCCTCATGTAAATATTTGAATAGATGAGATAGATTGAAAGACTAAAATCTTTCAACTAATAATGAGGCATTGGAAAGAAAACCAGAAGAATAGAATTTGTGTATTACAATCAACACATTTTAGTAACCTAAAATCTGATGGGTATTTTTTATCTAAAGGCGATATGCATGTTTTTAAAATTATTGTCTTATTAATTTATACCATTTATACTGTAAATACCATTAATTTATATAATTAATAATGTATTAGTGAGCCAGTCAATAACAGCTATAAGAATGATTAATATTTAAACTTTTATTAATAGTTTCTAAATGCCAGGGACAAATTAAATCTTTTTGTCCCACAAAGACAATGTTTAATTATTTTGACTGCACAGCTTATAAGCAAGAGGTTACTAGAGTGTTCTTGTTTCACATCTTGAGTAGTATTTTGGTAGTTTACTTTCAAAATCCATGAGACGAATTCAACATAGTTCTTTATCTGTTAATCATGAACAACATTGAGATTCTTTAAATGAAACCATGCCTTTGTATTGGTGACATTTCATTAGACAGATCATATGAATTCTGAATTCATCAGTGAAGGATTAACCTACTACTGGAACTTACATAATTTTCATTACTACTGTGTGTGTTTACATGTGCTGATACAGTTTTCTGGAGTTGAATTCTTTGCCTAAAACAAATAAAACTGAAATCACAGGAATCCCCTTGCCAGGGGTATTGTCAATTCCTGGATTGTCTGTCAGATACCTTCTGAGTGCCACGCATTTATTTAAGACAGGTTATGACAGTAGATTATCATAGATTCTTAAGATTTTAAAAGGGGAAGGAATCTAGTCTAATTGTTTTATTTTACAGAAGCAAAAAAACAGGATCTGATTAACTGTCTCTACCTAGCCCATACGTTATTCCAATTAAATGTATTACTGTTGAAGTCAATGAAGTTTAACAATATCAAGCCTTCAATAAGAGGCAGTTGATATGGAGCAAATCCTTTCAAAATCAATAATATAAATTAAGGTCATTGTGGTAATTCTCATGACAGCCCTTCCCTGTTAGTATTCACCACTTAATCAAAATATTTTACTATTCTCAGACATGATTAAAACACATCTCTCATGAAAATAATTTTGTTATCTAAAACTTTTGGCCAAATTAGGGTATGAGAACCCTGCAGCAGAAAGAAGAATTTTTAGCTACTGTACTTCACAACATGTTCCAGAAATAATTCTCCATGGGTTCCACATTCCACAGAACTCTTCTTCCATGGGCAAATAGAATGAGAAATAAAGAATGTAGGCACTTTGATGCTACTGAATGCAAACAGATTTTAGAACGAATTTTCCTCCAATCAGAAAGTATTAACTTTGTACTCTTCCTTGGAAAGGTATTTTCAGTGGTAACTCTTGCTGATTTATTGCTAGAATATCCATCTAACATTGAGGCTGAAGTTCCAATGAGAATGTTTTAGAGACTTATTTCTGAGAGGGCCATAGGTCTACTGGGGGAAGGGAGAGGTTGTTATTCCTAATTAACATCTTGTGGCTTATCTTAAAATATAATTTTTAAAAAGTGTCCACATTTTAAAATATTTCCTTTGATTTGGAAAGTAAAGTAGGCAAAGGTAGAAAGGAAGGAAAACTTAACTTATGTCATTTCCATCTAGTATGTTTATATTTTTGATTAAAATAAATTTTGAAAATAAATATCATAGAAAACAGAATGTGATACATATCAAGGGACATAACTAAAATAGATCAAATACACACTGTGTAATTTTATTACATATACCTTTAACTCAAATAAAAATAACAATACTTTTATAATATAATGTTTCAGATCAGAACAAAATGCATTAAATTGAAAACCTCATGAATTTCATTTTGTTCTCTTGTTGAAAGAAGAGTGAGAAAAATTTTTGATTACTTTAAAATTTGATTACTCTTATATAGCTGAAGTTTTTCTCTTTTTTTTAAGATTATATTTATTTATTTATATGATAGAGAGACAGAGTGCACAAACAGGCAGAGCAGCAGGCAGCATGAGAGGGAGAAGCAGGCTCCCTGCTGAACAGGGACCCTGATGAGTGACTGGATTCCAGGACCCTGGGCTCATGACCTGAGCTGAAGGCAGATGTGAAGCTTTTCTTTTTCTTTTTCTTTTCTTCTTCTTCTTTTTTAAGATTTTATTTATTTATTTGACAGAGAGAGACACAGCAAGAGAGAGAGCACAAACAAGAGAAGTGGGAGAGGAAGAAGCAGGCTCCCCACTGAGCAGGGAGCCTGATGCAGGACTCAGTCCCATGACCCTGGGATCATGACCTGAGCCAAAGGCAGACGTTTAACTGACTGAGCCATCCACCCAGGCACCCCCAAGCTTTTCTTAGTATAAATAAAATTTCTATGTAAAGTCAGTGATTAAAACATCATTTTGAAAATTGCAGCCATAGTGGAATTCATAGCATTGCCTTTATTATGCTGAGATTTAGAAGAGATTTGGTGAATTAAAAAGATTATTCCTCAGGACACCTTTGTGGCTCAGTTGGTAGAGCAGCCAGCTCTTGATTTCTGCTTGGGTCTGGATCTCAAGTTTTAAAAGAGCAAGATTTTTCCATGGCAAATGTTTTACATTACTCAATGGTACCTTGCCATACAGACTTATCCTCTAGGGTGTGAATGTGATCCAAGAAGGATCTATGTAACCTGGAGAGAAAGTTCACTTTGAGAATAACACAATGTCATTCTTCTGGTTATACTTTATTTAATGTTACATCAGTTTGGTTCCCAGAATGACAGGAACTCAGGTCCTTGAAATAAAGACATAGGAATACATTTTAAAACTTTTTTTTTTAAAGATTTTGTTTTTTATTTATTTGACAGACAGAGAAATCACATATAGGCAGAAGTAGGCAGAGAGAGGGGGAGAAGCAGGATCCCTGCTGAGCAGAGAGCCCGACGCGGGGCTCGATTCCAGGATCCTGAGATCACCACCTGAGCCGAAGGCAGAGGCGTAACCCACTGAGCCACCCAGGCGCCCCCATAGGAATACATTTTCATACTTACTCACTCACTCATTTACCTACTTACTTTATTTATTTATTTATTTTTTTAAGATTTTAAGTGATCTCTATATCTACCATGCCACTTGAACTCACAACCCTGAGATCAAGAGTCATACGCTCTACCGACTGAGCTAGGCAGGGGTCCCCGTTTTCTCACTTTAAATTAGTAAATAAATAACCTTTTTGTTTCACAAATCAGATTCAGTGGAATTTGTTAATACAATTTGGCCAGGGCCTTATGGCTGCAGGGTTCCCCACTACCATTTCTGTGTGACTGCAAAGACAGCATCGTTTCGCTCAAATGGATGTGTAATACATCATTTGTAATACATCAATACCTTAGATATATTATAAATATAAGGCATTAGACCATAAACTCTTATTTATTATAATTTTACTACAACACTAGTTTTGATATTAGTAACTTCATAATTTGAGTAGAACCACAAAATGGTAGATTAAGTTTGGTTTGTAATACAGTAAATTTTTTTTGGAGTAAAACTAAGTTTGCAGTTATTGCCAAGAACATGTCCTGTCATTTGTAAGAGAACTCTTTTCATTTTTAAAAAAGTTCAGTATTTATAAAAGGTATCAATTTGACAGCTCTGGAGACACACTTCATTTTTTTTTTATTCAAATAATAGGAACAGCGACACTGCAACTTTCTGTGTAATTTTCAACTAGAGCATCTGTGGTGTCTATCACTATTTTGAAAAGTCTGTTTCCTGGGTGAGGAATTATTTTGGTCAACACATCTTAGCATGTGTTGCCCCAGAAAGCCAGCTTCCTTTTCCTCAGAGCACTAAATACGATCATGATACTTCTTGACTTGTGTGAGAGGCAGATGAATGCCTGCTTTCCAATTTGTACCCCAGCCATTTCCTTCTCTACAAACTGAGGGCAAGAATTATATATCTGAATACGTGGATGTTCCTAGCGGAGTGCCTGATATTCAATACATGATAGCTCTCTTTTCCTTGTTTTCTTTTCCTCTCCTGAATATACTGAAGGAAAAAAAAAAAACTAAAATTAGCATTACAGAGATTTTGATTGCCTGTTTTCCATCTGCTTCAATACCTTCAAGATGTTTTTCTTTTTTCTGTATTATTTTCTTCCGATGTAACACAAAGAAATTCTATAAAAAATAGAATACAATGGAAGACCTTTCACTAAAAGACTACGTTATAGGAAGTAACTCACAAATAACAATAGACGAACCAAAAAGGAGTCCTTTACTCCATACTGAGTAAATTAGCCACTAAACAGTCAATCATTGATTCTGGGATAATAGAGCAAGCACTCCCTTGTAAATTATTTGATGGTTAGCTCAAGATGAACATGATAAAAACAGAAAGTTAACACAGATTAAAAATAAGCCTGCAATGTTTTACTTATTCATTCTCTGTAATGAAACATTAATGCTTTAGCACAGTAGCAGAAAAAATGTTGAGAATGATTTAATAAGTGTATTGTGTTATGAAATACATATGGCCCACACCTTGGACCAAAACTCTTATTGAGACTACACTGCATCTTATTAACAGACAGGGGCTGGCTAATTAAACGGGTATCCCTTCAATGGGTATCACTATGTTTATTTTATCCTCACAGTCATAATAAAAACAATAATAACCTTAATATATCCCATTCTCATTTCTCAGAACAACCCTATGAGATTGACACTACTACTAAGTCCACATTATAGAAGAGGAAATAGAGGCTGAAAGTTCTACTTCGTAGAACAAGGTTACAGAGTGAGAAGGAAAAGAATGTTCTTTAAAAGAAATACTAGAACGCTTCTCTCTTTGGTTCCCTCGGAAATTTTTTACTTAGTGGTGCGGAAATCAATGGCAACTCAAGGGTGTGTGAGCTAGAAATGAGCATCTGCTCTTCAGTCTTATATATACACTGTGGTAACATAGAAATCACACTAGCCGATGCCTGATGCTAAACTTCAGGAATGGCAAAATAATAATGGTGATTTAGCTTACTCAACACTGAAATTAGGCTGACTTTGCTTTGTCACATACTATTGAGAAATGCAATTTAGAAAGGATTTCTGTGTAAAGTCAAAGCTTACTGTTGATCATATAACCTTTTCTTTTTTTGTCAGCTATCTTTGGAAAGGCAGGTTTTTAAACAATTATTTGAAATTTCTTTCTTTTTTGTTGTTTTCTCTATCTTACATGCCTCCTTAATTCTGTATAAATTCTTGACAAAATCTCAACTATTCGACAGTTTATTCATTAAACAGATATTTACTGAATTCCTATTATATGCCAGGTCCTGTCCTCAGGAATTTAATGTATAATACCTACATTGATCATCAGAGGCGTGGTTTGGATTCACTTGACCAATTAGATTTGGTATTTTTGCATGTTCAAAACAAATTACTTCCGAATATATTGATGCAAATAAATAGGCTGTTTCATAAAATATGTTTCTCTCAGACGGCTACTGTTTGTGAAAAATAACATCTGTATATCTTGTTGATATAATCACTGCTAGCTTAGAATTCTTGAAACTTTACAAGAGAAAATGTATCAACAGAACAATGTTGAGGTTTTATTTTCCTGTTAAGGGAACAATCTGAATCTTCCCTAAAAGAAAAGTATTATGTTTCCTAAATTATTATCTTTATTTTCACACAAAAAAAGAAATCCTTCAAGAGAAGTAACTACCAATTTTTCAGTATTTGTTCCTTTAATGTAAGAAGAAATGAACCAGAAATCAAGCAATTTGGCATTCCATTGCTGGTTCTACAGGCAGTGATAGGGTCTAGGTAGACAAGTAGGAAGCTGGGGAGAAAGCCTTGGACAGAAGTGGCAAATCAGAACTTTATTTCTCATATGGCGCCAGAGGTCAAGAGATTATTGTGTTTGAGAACCAAGAAATCAAAGTTATCCTTAGAGACCAAGAAATCAAAGTTGTCCTTAGAGACCAAAGGTATATTTGTAGTCCCAATCTACACAAATTTCTTCAAACCGGAAAAAGCAGGTGGAGTTAAAGGATCTAAGGCATTGATGGTTAGAGCAAATCAGATTTGGGGCCACTCAATAATAATAGAATTGGATGGGAGCAAAGTGCCTCCAGTATTCAGCAGAAGTAAGAGTCCAGGATCCCCAAATGTTAGCTTGGGAAAAAAAAAAACAGAACTCTGAGCCTGATGGTTTGCTTTCTGATTCCTAGGCGGTGGGGAGCCTAAAAGCATTTTTTTCCAGATCAAATAGAACAAAGGAAAAGTGACAGAAATTTGATCAGAGATGTAAAGACCCATAGGATGGAATTAAAGATTTTAAGTAGTCATACTTGGAGTTATAGTTTAAAATCCCCAACAGATTTTACAAATGTAACCCTGATGAGTGCTTTCGTAGCCTAACAAGATCTTTTCTGCTGTAATTTATTGCATTTCATTTACTGTATGTTCACACTTTCCTCTTTGACTATTATACCAGCTACTTTCAAGTTGATTTAAATGGATAACCCTGTGGAATTTGGGGATGGGATGGGTCTGTATTTTAAGCAAATACCCATTGAAGATTTAGATTGTGGTATCCATCATATGTGATTTCACTTATATATAAGCCTTCATCTCTTGAGACGGAGTCTATTAATGCATAACAGGAGATGCATTTTTTAAAAAATAATAAATGATAATGTTTTTTATACTTCAGAATTATTTACCTTCAGTATTACATAATTCTAGAAAAAAATTTCACTCTGCTCTAAAATTTTGATAAGTTATAGGTCATATATTTTATTTCAAGATTGTAACTTTAATATTCATCAGATGCCATTAATGAACACTATTATTTTTTAGCCCAGAAAAAAAGAGAGCATTTTAGAAATACTTATGTCTACCTACTCATTTCATTAAATGACTTCAAGTAATTCCTATTATTTTTTTTTAATTCCTGTCTGTTATAAAACACTTAGCAAATTCCATAGTCAGCTAGATAAAAAAATGCCAATTCTTATGAGCATTTCCAGAGGGGTTAAATATGCTTAGGTTTTCTTCTCAAAAATTAAGTAGCTTTAACTTATCGCATATAGTTAAAAGATTTAAGTTTAATGTAAGGTCTTTTCTATGTATATACAGTTATTTACTACAGGTGTGTGGCTTGGTCATCATTACAGGCATTAAACTGCTTACCTCTGCTTTTTCCACCTGTTACTATAAGGAATGTGTTCATATGTTTCATATGCTATACGCATTCAGTGAAACTTTTCTCTCAATGCTAAAATAACTTTCTAAGTATGAAATAATACCGATATTATAAGAATAAATGTTAAGGGCGCTTAGTGGCTCAGTTAAGTGTCTCTCTTCTGCTCAGGTCATGATCCTGGGGTCTTGAGACTGAGCCCCGTGTCAGACTCCCTGCTCAACGGGGTTCTGCTTCTCCCTCTCCTACTGTTCCTCTCTTGAGGAGAAGCAGACTCCCTGCCAGGACCCAGGACCCCAGGATCACGACTTGAGCCGAAGGCAAATGCCTAGCGCCCCAAATAAATAAAATCTTTTAAAAAATTAAAAAATAAGAATAAGTGTTGTGACAAAAGATCATCAGCAGAAATGCTGTATAGATCAATGTGAAAACTTAATTAGAAAACCAAACATTATTAGCCCATTCCCACTGCAAAATACAGAAGTTGCATTTTTTTTTTTTTTGGAAAGCCAAAGGCTTACAGAAAACTTTTTTGACAAATATCTCTTGAGTGCCTAAACCACGGAAAACACTGCACTGAAACTTTGGAGCATAAACATAGTACAAGGGAAAATATGTAAAGAACCATGTGAATGGAGCCACATGAAAGGGCTAGAAAATGTTCAAAGGTAGGAGAGATAGTTTCTTGTTGTCAAGGATCACGGAAGCAGAAAGCACTCCATTTTTATGTTTTTTTCAGATAAATAATATGACATTCCCTCAACTTTGTAATTAAAAACAAGAATATAAATTCTTCCACATACATGCCAAACAGAGAAGAAAAAAGGATGCTTCAGTGTTTTATTTTTGTCAGGTTCGGTGAAGGAATAGAAAAAGATAGGTGAAAAAAAAATCTGATAGAGGCAAAGAGATACACAAGAGGAGTAAAGGAAGTATACAGAGACAGTGAGTAGCTGACACAAATTGTGACCCAAATCTGATTCCTTTTCTCTGTCAATTATTGGCTGTGTGGCCTTGGGTAAGACTTGTAACCTCTCTGAGTCTCAATTTCTTCATCCTAAATATAATACCAATCTTGAAGAGTTCTTTGTGAGGGTCAAATGTAAAGCATATCACACAAAGCAGAATACAAATAAGTTATTATTAAAACAGTAGACTTCTGGGGGCACCTGGGTGGCTCAGTGGGTTGAGCCGCTGCCTTCAGCTCAGGTCATGATCCCAGGTCCTGGGTTCTAGGCCCCACATCGGGCTTTCTGCTCGGCAGGGAGCCTGCTTCCTCCTCTCTCTCTGCCTGCCTCTCTGCCT